>NW_007728484.1:117933-126011 GCF_000696425.1 Galeopterus variegatus
TTTTTTTTTTTTGTATTAACAGTGGTTTTGACTACACCCTAGAAAAATATATTATGAAATATTTGGTATATACAAAATAATGTAACATAGCTCAAAATAATGAAGCATAATAATATGAAAACTTGAGAACCCAATACCGAATCTAAGAACGTTACTAGAACAATTTGGCATTCCACTCCCCTGCCACACCATGTGCTTTTCCCTTGATCCTATTCCCTCAGAAGTAACTTCTATCCTGAAAATTTTAAACTAATTTCCTTTTCACTATAGATTTATCATATGTATATATGTGCCCAGATCCCCAGGTTTTCCGGTATTCAACTCTATTTTTCTATATCTTGCTTTCCCCCGCAACACAACACTGTTCCTAAGATTCATCTATATTGACGTAACTAACTGATTTTCACTACTGTATTTCAGTGTATAAATATTCCACTACCTTATTTATCCATTCCCTTGTGGAAGGACATTTGGATTGCTTCTAGTTCTTGACTTTTATCAATGGTTCATGAACATTCTTCTACATCTTTTCTTCGGATCCATGGTTCTAAGTTTCTCTAGGAGTGGAACTGCTGGATTAGGGGGTGTACCCATCTTCAGGTTTACAATATAATGCCAAATTATTTTCCAAAGTGGTTTATAAGAATTCCTATTGCTCTACCATGCTTGCCAACACTTGGTATTGTCAGCCTTATCAATTTGGTGGGTTCAAAATAGAATCCCATTCTGGTGTTAATTTGCATTTTCCTAATTAGTAATGAGGTTGAATACAGGAGTGATTCAAAATATTTAACAACTAGATATAGTTGGTACAGGAGGACTCCTACTAGCCCAGGTGTTGATAATCCTTTAACTTCTGGTGGGCAGGGAGGATACAGGGTCTAGGGACTCATGTAGCCAGGGTGGCACTTGGTCTCAAAGTACTGAGTACATACCAACCAGTACAGAAGTACTTTAAATAGTTAAGAACAGGTACAGCCATATCAGCTGTATTAGTCTGTTTTTGTTGCTTATAACAAAATACTTGGAACTGGGTAATTTATAAGAAAACAAAATTTATTGCTTATAGTTTCTGAGGCTGGGAAGTCCAAAGTCCACTTGGTGGTGGCAACAGTGACCCAGGGGTCTCACATTGCAAGATGGTGGAAGCAGAGAAAGACAGATTCTCCTCTTCTTTTAAAGCCCTCAGAACCATGCCCTTGACCACCATTTTTAATCCATTCACTACTGCACGGTCCTACAATCCAATCACCTCTTCAGGGCTCCACATTTTAGTTACCATAATAGGATTTCTTACCCTCTTAACAATCACAGTGGGGGCTAAGTTTCTAATAAACAAAACTTGGGGGGCACAATTCAAGCTTCAGTGAGTTTTGGGGGGACATAACTTAATCCACTACATCAACTCACTGTTAATGTTTATTCTTTTGTGCAATGCCTATTTGTCTTGTGCCACTTTTTTACTGGATTATCTTTGTTGACTCACAGGTTTTGTTATATAGCCTGGGTACCACTAATTGTTTACCAGTATATGATATATGCCATATCCCAGTTTGTGTCTTTTCAAAAGTAGAAGTTCTTAATGAAGTAGAATTTATCACATGTTCCCTCTATAGATAGCACTTTTTGTACCTTTACTTTTGATATCTGACAGGGCAAGCTCCTTAATCCCATTCTCCTTTTGTAAGAGCATCATGGCTATTCTTGGCTTATTATCTTCCATATTAATTTTAGAACCACTTGTAAGGTTAACAGAAGTATTCTTCTGGGATTTAGCTCAGATACATATTTAACCAATGGGATCAACTTGTGAAGAATTAGCAACTTATGATACTGAATTTTCTATCTGTGAACATGGTTATATTTCCCCATTTGTGCAGATCTTTTTCCCAAATCTTGTACAGGGATTCGAAACTTGGCCTTGGTATTGTCAGCACCATGCTCTCCCAAGTGAGCTAACCAGCCAACCCTAAATGCCTTTGATAAAGTTTTATAATATTCTCTGTAAAGTTATTATAAGCCTCTTGTTTAATTCATTCCAACTTCTACATTTTTTTCTTGCTATTTTAAACTGTACCTTTTGTTGAAAATTATGTTTTAAATTATTGCTGGTGTCACATACTTTTTAGACAATGAAGATACATTAGTAGTATGAAACATTTTAATTAAAAAAATGAGCATGATTACATTAAACTATATATTATACAATCTATGCCAAAGATTTAACATAAATAGTTAAACCTGCTGTGACTTCAGACTAGCAGAACAAACCAGAAAACTCAGCAGGGTCAGTATAAATTATGCTTAGGTATCGGCATAAGGAGACTTTACTCCACCATTGCTAAATCTTTCAGGCTGTGGCTTTTTTGTCTCTTGGCCTTATAGCCTGGACGTAGGAATTCTATCTTTCTCTTCTTTGCTTCACTTTTATTTTTGTGTCTCTTCAGTTTTTTCTTGGCAGCAATATCAGGATTAGTTACAAACTTGAAAAGAGAATAGAAATTTTAAATTACTTTTAAAGTAAATGTTAAACCGTAAAAATCAAATACAGAAAATGTACCACTTTGTTCACTTTTGAACAGTGTGAATGAAATACATGCCCATTAAAGGAAATGCGGAGCCCCAGCTACAAAGTCCCCACCTCTCAAACCCTCAGTCCCCCCTGGGTAACTGTGACACACACGCATGTACATCCCTGGTTTAAAATAGTGATTAAGCCTAGTGAACATGCCATATTTTCAAATGGCAAACTTACCTCCAGAGCCTTCCTCTTTTTCCGGAGTGCCCTTTTCTCATTAGCCTGTTTCTGTACAGAGGCAAAAGCTAAAGAGAAGCTCTCGAGCCCAACCAGCTTTTTAAGTAATTCTATGATTTCCTGGGATAGATTCTTCAGCAAAGGATCTAATCACACACAGAGAGTAATGTAATAATAAGAGACAGGTGGGGAAGAACACATCTGAGCATCAACAGAATCAACAATATACAGCATTTAAACTCCGGCAGCATTATCACTGTCATTACTCCAACACTACAAACTGATCTAGAACTGGCCTCTGTGTTTCTGAGAGGAGAGAACGAGCAGAAGAGCTGGCCACGGCACTCCCAGCCACACCTCATCCAGGATGCAACGAGAGCTCAGAGGCTGCGAGGCCCACTTCCCAGCAGAAACCAGGCTTTGAAGACGTTAAAGTAACTTGAGAACGTGACAGAAATGTTTTGGGTTACCTTTGTTAACCTGCTCAGCTCTTTGCAGATGAGGGAAAGGTAAGACAGCTTGTCTGTAATCTATGGGTCACAGAAGCTTAGTTCTGCCCATGATAACCGTGTTTTTTGGGGACAAAAAGCTATATTCTCCCACCCTGCCTTGCCCTCTCTCACCCAAATTCAAATAACACACAGATTATTGCATTCAATTTCAGGAGGGCTCAGGACATCTGTATTAGATTGCAAGCTTCTTAAAAACAGGCCTTTTCCACTGTTGAACCCCCAGTGCCAGGCAAATATTAGGTGCTCATTGAAAGCTGGGAGACCAGAATTTGGCTCTGTCAGCAGACCCAACCTTCAAGATGGCTTTTTCTTCTCTAAATGCAAGGAAACTTTCTCTCAAGGTTGTAGGACTAAAACAGCTCCTGCTTTAACATTTACTTCGTTTATTTTTAAACTTCTAACTCCCACTTTACTTCCTCTCTTTCCAACCCCCAGTTCCTTCTTTTTCTGTTATCAATGATTAGGATCAGTGAGGGAAATGTACCAAATGTACCAAGCAAGGAAAATTTTAAAAAAACAAGGAAACATTACAATGATATTTAAAAACTATTTCATATAAAAATGAAAATGCTTATATTTTTGCTTTATAATTCTTAAGAAGAGAATGTAACAACATTGTTCATAGCACTATGAGGTTTAGAACCACCCCGAAGTGTAGTTTTCTTTAAATATTTAATCTGTGCTTAGGAGTAAAATATCATCTTTTAGTAGAGAAATGTTTACTCTTAAACAGGAGACAGCATATAGAGAGAGCAATCAAAAATAATAATGCCTAGTTGCTACTAATTGTCCTGATACCAGACAAGTTTTCTTTCTTAAACTCTAGCAGGGAGAGAGGACAGAAAAGAAGGAAGTATTTAGGAGAGAAATTACTAATCCGCATGTGCAAATATTCAGGAGAACAAAGATGGCAGAGTTACCTTGTTCCGAATAGGTGCTGTTCAGTTCTCGAAACAAAGGAGCTATGATCATTGGGAGATATGGCTTTACCTTGTCTATCCCAAGATCCACTGCTACAGCGCCAAGAAACTTATAGATGCACATTCTCTGAAAGTACAGATCATTTTTAATTTGAAATGTTTCTCTTTGGCACTCAGTCATACAAACAGAGTTAATTTGGAAAACAGGGTTCAGGTCTGGCCCGTTAGCTCAGTTGGAGCGTGGTGCTGATAACACCAAGGTCCAGGGTTCGATCCCTGTACTGGCCAGCCACCAAAAGAGAAAGAAAAGAAAACAGGGTTCAGTCTATTTTGGGACAGATGTTATTCCTGCAGTTTTAGATTTAAAAGGTAAAGTTCCTAGGGACATGGGAAGATCACTAATACCATTAAAATACTTTTTTTTTTTGAGGGCTGGCTGGTACAGAGATCGAACTCTGGATCTTGGTGTTACCAGCACCACACTCTATCCAACTGAGCTAACTGGCCAGCCCCTCGTTAAAATACTTTTTAAAGACCGGTTCCCGCTCACTGGCTGAGTGAGGTGCGGGCACGACACCGAGGGTTGCAATCCCGTTGCCGGTCCTGGCCCGGTACGGGCGCGACACTGAGGGTTGTGATCCGTTGCCGGACACGAAAAAAGACAAAAAAAAAAAGGAAAAAAAAAACTTTTTAAAAAATGACTTTTCAGTCACTCTGTGCATTCATCATACCTTCAAGGGGTTCCTAGGTGAATAAGCAGCTTCCAGTTTTGCTATCCGGGACAACTTCTGGATCAACCACAGCAGTGTGGCTGGCGTGCCCTGCTCCTCCTTCACCTCTTCCTCCTCTTCTCTGTCAGACACTGCCTTTTCTTCTGCACAGGCCTCATGTTCTTCTCTCGCCTCTCTGGCCACACCACCTCCTAAGGCTTCTTGTCCTCTCATGTCTTCTTTTATCTCACCTTGCTTCTTCTCAGAAGCAGGTTCCAGTAAATACAAGACCTTGGCTACGAACAATAAATTCTTAACAACCTTTCAAAAAAAGGGAGGAGGAGGAATTGGACTTTGATTTTGAAACAAATATGGCTTGTTAGAGCATAAGCTAAAGTAAGTATTCTACAATTAGAAAATAAGAACAAAGAACTGGGTAATGCACTATTAAACTGATAATTCTTAAGTTCTTTCTTATAGTGTGTCCAAACCCACTTCCTTGTAACTTTGGTCCATTTGGCTTAGTTCTACCCTTTAAAGGTCACACACAATAAGTAAACAATTTCATTCCAGACCAACCATTTACATTTTTAAAGAGCTCTTTCACTCCCACCTCCATTAAATTCCTTCAACCATTCTACATAGAAATAGTAACTTCTATTTACTGAGTACTGACTACTTACTTTATACACAGCATTCCAAGTCAACTTTAACATATTCCTGTCAGGTACTACGTATCAGGAGAAAAATCCAAGGCTCAGAGTTCTTACTCACCCAAAGACTAAGTGGTCAGTCAGGATTCAAAGGTCCTTAGAATTCAAGCCCAAGTTCTTACCTCCCTCCTCAAATCCCATCTAATCCAGCTAGTTAAACAGCCCAGGGACTGATTTTGGCTTATAATAATGGACATATTTACTTGAGTTTCTAACTCTGTGACATCTATAAAATCTCTGGTATAGGTATATCACACCTGTTATGTGAGGGAAGAAACCAAGTCAGTTTTGAATTCCTTCACTATTCTGGCTGCTAAATATGATGTGTGTCAAAAGTTCTCCCAAATATAGAGCTCAGAACTTCACACTCTCTAAGGACAGCCTGCCCATCAAGAGTTAATGCCAAGATTATAATTTCCTTCTCCTGGAGGTTTGGCCTCCATGAATACAGCCCAGGTTTGGAGGCCTCTTCCCCTTGCAGCAACTACATCACCCTGTTAATTCACCCTACGATTATTGTTAACTAAAATCCATAATTTCTTTCATCCTAGCGCAGTAATAGTAAGTATCTTCCTCCAAGTATGGCCTGCCAGCCCTGGTTAAAACTGATATTGGGTGATACCTGACCTGCTGTCTACTCTGGCAGGATTTCTTTGGCCCTGCTTTGCCATCCACTGGTTAGCTATCCTTTCCTTCCCCAAACCTGCTGTATAGTGAAGCATGTTATTTCTTCATTGCAAAATGTGACAAGTGTCAGCATTTATGGCATGTTACTTGAGATCACTCTTTAGATATAGGCATTCCCCTAATTTCTAGTCCTCCTATCGCTTAATCTACATTGCTCCATCTTATCCATAAAGACTCAGAAGGGACGTGCTCAAAGGCCTTACAAAATGTGACAAGTGTCAGCATTTATGGCATGTTACTTGAGATCACTCTTTAGATATAGGCATTCCCCTAATTTCTAGTCCTCCTATTGCTTAATCTACATTGCTCCATCTTATCCATAAAGACTCAGAAGGGACGTGCTCAAAGGCCTTGCTCATATCCAGATAGCACAGCTGTGTCAGTTCGTCACCTACCAGCCCAAGTGCTCTACCAAAAGAGAAAAAATAAAAAGGAGCAGTAGGCCACCTGTTCAAAAGTAATTTATATTTACAGCACATTTATAACTGCCTTCTCTATATTTACATTTTATAATATGAAAACTTTTTAATGTTAGAATGATTTATCTGCCTTCTTTTGAGGATAGACAATTCTCAGACCAAAGTGAGTGGTCAGTCAAGATTCAAGGATCCATAGAATTCAAGCCCAAGTTCTTACCTTTCTCCTCAAATTCCATCTAATCCAGTTAGTTAGACCAGGGACTGATTTTGGCTTACAATAATGGGCCTATTTATTAAGGCCCTCACTGTGACATTTATAAAAATCTCTGATGTAGGTATTTCACACACGTTATGTGATGAAGGAAACCATATAGCATGGGAGGAAACCATGTAGCATGAATTTTATTGTTTTCTGTTTATTGTTTGAAATTTACTCTTTTCTGGGGAGAGGAAATTTAATATTATAGTTTAATAGAAAAATATTCACTCAATCAACCAACCAATTAATGCCCTTTAAAGCTTCAGTCACATGTGAAATAGATTTCTTGGCTGAAGATGAAAAGATTAACAGCCAGCATCCCACTTTATCACGTTTAATGGAAATTTTAAATGGAGCCAAGAGTAATCCCAACATTGACCTTGGAGTTGTCTGCACGTGTGGATAACTGAACATGTATTTGAGTACATTATCTGTATTTCATCTAATTCCCCAAGCATTAAAATAGATTAAAAACAAAACAAATATAAGCCTATTCCTAGACTATAGGTAGAATAGTAGGTCCCTTCTATTAAAGTGGGAGGACTACAATTCTTACCTGCTCTCCTAGAGACTGATCCAAGAATTTGGAATGTAATTGGTGGCAAGAAGCCAGAGAGATACTTTTCATCTGTGAAAAGAAAATCAACATTGGAAGACATAACAAAGGGCATTTCTGACTGTTTCATAGAACTAATTATTACTAACCAAAATACGACTGATGTACTAGAGTTTACCCTGAATGACCACCTGCATAGATCTGGAGAGAAAATGTTCAAGACCAGAAGTTGTGTAATTGTTCCCTTCTACCTGCTCCAAGCATTTCTGCCCCCCAAAATGGAATACTTTCATGCTCCGGGGAGATACAGGTAATCACTCCTTATATTATTAGTAGAGCACTTTTCAACATGTCCATATTTACTTCCTTTTTTCTTCACATCTATCTTTTGCTTATTCAACATTTACAGAGTTCCCACTAGGAGCCAGATGTTGTACTAGTCCCTAAGAAATCTGGGACAGATACACATGGTCCCTACCAAAAATCTTTTATTTTTTTCCTTTTTGTCTTTTTTCGTGACCGGTAATGGGATCGCAACCCTCAGTGT
>NW_007728484.1:126956-168195 GCF_000696425.1 Galeopterus variegatus
GATCCGAACCCTCGGCGGGAGCGCCGCCGCACTCTACTGAGTGCGCCACCGGGCCGGCCCCCTACCAAAAATCTTCATGAACATGATCTCATTTAGTGATCAACCAGGTTATGAAGGAGGCAGGAGAGACAGTATTAATCTTATTTTCTAGTGCTGATAAAGAACTTAAATATATAATGAAAGATGAACATACTAATCAAGCAAATCAAAAGTCTAACTAGACTGATTGTCTAAAAATTACCTCTAGAAAACCTTGGCCTTGAGGGTGACCCCTCTCCAGTTCCTAACATGCCTATTGATTCCATGTGCAACAAGTTGTCAGTCGAAAGAGTTCCTCTTTAATCCCAAGGCACAGCCCCAAGATAGTTCCATGAACCAGAATAAACATCTCACATAGGTCACAAGGGAAGGGAAAGGTTTTAGAGATACCTTTTGGTCAAGGTCACTTGTCAGGAACTTGACTGCTACAGGTTCTGAGAGTTTCTTTTTAGTCTTTTTGGAGTTCCATTTTTGAATCAGCTCCTCTGGCTGGCAAGAGGCAAAAAGCAATCCAAAAATCTGGGCTGCTGTAAGCCACACCCAGTTGTGTGGATGTCTCAGGTGAGACTGCACATGACCTAAGGGAACCAAAATACATTCTTAGACGTCTCACAGCTTTCCAGATTCTCTGGTGGTAAATATGGCTAATTTAGACATTTATTGAGTATCTATTATGTGCATGGAATGAGGAACCAAAGATGAACAAAATAGTCCCTGCATCCTAGAAGCTCACAAGGAGCTAGGGAGAGAGTGAGGTGGAAAGACAATGGAAACCACTAGAAAACCAACTCTTAGCTTGGTAAATGACACTAAAGAGGTACAAGTAAGCCTAAAAGCAGGCCAGTTCCATATGATCTAGTTTCAGATTCAAAGGAGACAAGGTGGCATTAACCTTTACATTTTCTAAAGTGTAATGTAAATATGTATATAGATATAAGAATTCTGGTTCTTAAACCAGGTGGGTACTTTAAGCATCAATCCAATGTCTATTATCCACTGACTAATCAGAATTGAGTATGTTAAATTAAAAATTCTGGGGTCTTATTTTCCATTTAGAGAGTGATATATAATAATGTAAACGTCCCACAGAAATTAAATGGTTTAGTAAATTATGGCATTTTTACATGATAGACTACTACATAGCTATTTAAAAGGTTTTCTACTAAGTGTGTTACAGTATGGTAATATGCTTACTTGGGTGTAAACAGATAAACAGGATATAAAAGTTTATATGGAACTAAGCAACCTCTAAAAAACCTATGCTATTTAACAAAAAGAAAGACTGGATGAAAAGACAGACCATACGTCAAAACATCATGTTGTTCACTGTAAATATATACAATTTTTATTTGTCAATTACACCTTAATAAAGCTGGGCGGGGAGGATATAAATGAATGGATGGATGAATGAATAAATAGGAAAAAAATATATATACTAAATTATCATCAAGTAGGATTTTGGAAATTTTTTTCCCTTTTACTCCCCTATAATTAATATTCTTTGTTTGGTAAATAAATAAAATATTATTTATCAAAGTCATAAATATATTTATTTTTTTCAGAGAGAAACATTTTTACTATAATCAATCTGATAAGTCTTAAAATTTTCTTCTCATGGGCTTTTTTCCTGACATTATATATTTTCTGAAGTGTTCATATTCTAATTTCCCATATCTACTTTCAGTAATTCTATCACAACTAATGTGCTTGTTTTTAGATTTAAGTAAAAAGGAAATACTTACTCCAGATTTTACTCAAAGTTTCAGAGGGCTTGGTAAACTGAATAATATTACATTCCTTGATGAGTTTACTTATCAGTGTGAGAAAAGTAAACAGAAGGCGATCTGCAGCTTTTTCTTCAGTCTCTTCCATGATCTAAAAACAGGATGGATGTAAACCAATTAAGACAATAATTTGAAAGTATCTGATGTACATTTTTACTCCAAAATGTACATCTACACCATGATTTTTCAACTTTAGCACTACTGATATTTTGGGCCAGATCATCCTTTGCTGTTTGGGGGCTGCCATGTGCACTATAGGATGTTTAGCATCATCCCTGGCTTCTACGCACTATATGCCAATAGCACCCTCCACCCTCCAGTTGGGACAACCAAAATGTCCCCTGGGGAGCAAAATTGCCCCAGTGGAGAATCTTTGATCTTCATATACTACGGAAGACAATTTAGCCCTCATTTTTAAAAGAAGTTTCAACTGCATTGAATTCTTCCTCTTATTAATAAAAAACATTTTTGAACACAAATAATATTTAATCTATTAGCTATATCACCTCAAATAAAACTATAAAAGTTAGCAAAAGTTTTACTCCCTAGCAAACTACTTACATCCTTAAAGTTTTCAGGATCAATTTCTTTTTCAATAACAGGAAGAACAGTTCCAAGTCTTCTCTCAAAATCAACTCTTTCACTTTCCACAAACAAGCCACAGACCAGGGCAGCGAGTTGCCTATTTAAGCTCTATCAAAAATAAACCACCACAAGACAACATCAACACAACTTGGGAGGCCATTTTCAAAACTGTGCAGTGAAGGTGGGCATTATTTTGTCCTCAACATTCAGAGACAATAAAAAACATTTCTGATGCCAGAAATCAGTAAAATATGGAGATTCAATGGTCAACATAAAAAATGTGGAGAAATCTAAAAAAGTTTAAGATTTTTTAAAAGTGGCATTTATTGTTATCCACTGAGTACTTTAATAAATACATTTTTTTCCCCATTTTAAACTAAAAAAAAAAAAAAAAAGGAATGAAAAAGAAGTCTCAATCCCACTCCCCAATTATGTGGCTATGCAACAATTTAGTCATTAAGATAGGACATATGTTGTTTATATTCCACAAAGATGGGCCACTGATGATTGTGGCACAGTCACCAAGTGGATAGAGTAACAAAAATTACATTCCAGAAATTGAATAAGCAAAATTGGACACAAAGGTATTCATCAACAGGGGCTGATTAAGTAAATTAGGATACAGTCTCGCAGCAGAGTACTTCACTAACATTAATAATGTAGTAGAAATACAGGTTATTTTATGTTACTTTCTATATTATACTTTCTGAAACTTTAAGAATATATTATTTGCATAATTAGATATAAATAAAGTTATTTGGGAAAAACGAATTCAACAGTGTATAATATGTATTCTTTTTTTTTTGGCAGCTGGCTAGTAAGGGGATCTGAACCCTTGACCTTGGTGTTTTACCAACATCGAGCTCTAACCAACTGAGCTAACCAAATAGCCCTCTGTATTCTTATTTAATGTACAAACACCAAAAGCTAAGACTTGTCATGAATTGTGACTAAAAGCAACACTAACCTTTTTTGCTCCAAACCAGGTGGTAACCATGTCAAACAGCCAATCTTTTTTCTCAAGATTGATTTTACTAAGTAAGGATTTGATTGTCATGGATGCCATCTTTTTGCACTTGGCAGAGTCATCATTCACCATCATGAGACAAAGAGGAATAAAGAACATTCCGCAGTTCTCATGGAGCAGTCCCTGAATGAAACAAGGCATTTATAAGTACACATAGAATGGAATTCCTACAGATGCTCTAATAAGGGAGGACCGAGGGCTTTCAGGGCTCATGGGGAAATGCAGCTGAAGAGTCTGTCTGTGTGTTTCACAGTACCTGAGGGAATGTGTCAAAGAGATAGGCGATCATTTCCAAGGTGGACTCTCTCCCGGTCTCGTGTTCATAACTAGGGCAAGAACATTTAGGTGGACTTGTTAGTATCTTCTAAATTTACTAAAAATTATTTTAAAAATTTAAAATACTATATCAAAGTATCAGTCTATTTCCTAAAACGGAAAACTCTCAATCTCCCCAATTTTAATGCTGGTATATATCCATCAAGCTACTGCACAGTTTTAAATATAATTTTGTTAGACTTTCAACATGCCTTAATTGAATTCTAATGAAAATCAATTGTCAGACTAGATTGAAAAGCAATTCAAGGAACTGCCATATGAAACCAAGCACAATGCTTGATAATCAAGTGAACGAGTCATATAATAGCACCCTCAGAGAACATGCCATTATGTATATATAGACTTTGTCCATTTCAAGACAGCCGCTGTATTAAAGGAAAAGAAACTACCCTTCTGCCCCTATATAGTTAATGGCTTGAGCTTACTTCAGTTGAGCAAGTATGAATTCCAAGTTTGGTCTCAACTTGTCACCCAGGGGATAGTCAAGAATATATTTCAGAAAAACCTAGGAACAAAAGTTACACAGTTGATTATTATGATCCTGTCTCTCTAGGATTCCTCTTTCCTAAGATGCTTTCTGGGACACACTGGTAGGTTATAAAACCCTTTCAGAATGGTAATCAATCTGGCTTTCTAATCGACTCTGGTAAGTCTGCCTGCTAAGTCAACAGTAACTGTGCCCTTCCTTTCTCCACTTCACTTATCCAGGTCTTGCCCTGCATGCCTGACTGAGGCAAGTCCTGGCCCACTACTGGCATGTTTGTTTAAGGCTCCAAATCTAAGCTGGCATGCTGTAAGCTGAGCTCCCTTTGATAAGTGGTGTGGTGTGGTAGACTGAATATGAACTATGGTTCAGCCCAGTATCTTCCCCTTGAATAAGAATAACAATATGGTAATAATAATGATAATAATAACTAATGCATTTACTAAGTAAATACCTTCTATGTGCCAAGCACTGTGTTAAGTGTTCACGGTTAATTCTCACCACTCCTTTAGGAAGTAGGTGATATTATCCTATTTTATAGTTGAAGAGAATGAAGCTTGCACAAAGTAAAGTGCTCATGTAACAATGCCAGAATTCTGTGCTTAGTCTGTATCTGAAGGCTGTGCTTTCAAAACCAATATAGTATTCAGCCTCCTTCCTTAATAAACTATGAGAACTAAGGTACATCATTAAACTCTCCAAGGCCTGCTTTTTCCCTAGCTGTAAAATGATTATACATACTTTGGGGGTTCAGTGTTGACATATGTTGATCAAATCAATATTACTACTATGTATATTGTTACAAATTGTACTTATTCTTTATGCCCCCTGTCCAATCTCTCCCTATCCCCTTCTCCCTCCCCCCTCCCACCACTGATGGGATGGGATGCTCTTTCTCTTTCTCTGAAAGAGCAATGGTTACTCTGTTGATCTGTTACCAAGATGATCTGTGCAATGCTGAAAGGTATGTTCAGGTCTCCCAATACTATCATAGAGCATATGCTTCTTCTGTCACTCTGGAATGGGCTTTGTGGAGAGAGACATCCTATTCTTTTCTTTGGTCTCTACTGTTGACTCTCCTTGTGTCAATACACTCCAGTGGCTGGTGGACCATCTGCATGGTGGTTGTGACATCTAGCCACTTTCGTGGCAGCTGTGGTTACTGTGGTGGCTGTGGTGAGCTACCCACATGGAGGTGATCAAAACCCTAAATCTTTTAACAAGACCAGAAGGCCCTGCCTGACTCACCTGCATTTAGCTCCTCAAACAAGCTAAGCTTTTCCCCAACTTGGGCTTCCCGTCCTCAGCACGTGCTGCCCCTTCACCTGGAAGTCTAAGCCTTATTCTTCCTTCACATTTTGGCTTACCTGTCAATCCTCAGGAAAGCTTTCTCTGACTTCCTGCACAAAGGGCCCAAGTCGCAGAACAAAGCAACAATATGACACAAAGCAGTGTTGAGAATTCAGCCAATGTTAACATCTCTCTATCTAAAAGCCAAACAGATGAGGCAGGGCCTAACCCTTGCTATAGGAAGAAGCTCTCTCTACAAACCTGTCTGCATTGGACTCTGGCAGGTTCGCTTTGTGCAGAAATTGCCAACTTGGATACTTTCCTCATGACATCATCAATTTCTGGGACCAACAACTTTCTTGATAAAATAGCCTAAAATACAAAAGGATAAGACATACTCATTTCATGTGTTTTTTTGCAGATAGACATAAGTAGCCTTGATGTTAAAGCAGTTGCAGGCAGTATGTTCAAAAGAAAAAGAACATATACTTCCAAATGGTTAAAACGGTGAATTTTTTGTTATACACATTTTTCCACAGTAAGATAAAAAAACAATGTTCAGTATAATAAATAAAAGTAGAGTGCCTGTATTGACACAGGATTTCCTGGAAGTGTTAATACAGAGCTCACATTCAAACATTTTCTTAAGTAGATATGTCAGTTTATAACTGATCCACCAAAATCATAATAATCTTTAGGAATTAATTTCTGAAGTCTTCAGCTAGTCAAAACACTATGCTCCACATCATTCTAAATATATGACAGGAGGCTCATAAACCGTTAAAGCCAACATTCTGGCGACACCATACCTTCAGAAGACCAAATGCAGTGGCTTGTCTTGTAGTATCATAAATGTCCTCTTCAGCATATGCCAGGAGAACTTGAAGCTGTTTTTCAGTTATCTGGTAAGACTTGACTTTCTTTACAAGTATGGTCACACACTGCAAGTTATAATTGTCAAGTTAATAGCCAGTACATTCCACAGATCAGGATCCACTGAAATGATAAGGACTCTATATAACATCAAAGGTTGCACAGGATACCAACCCTCTAGCCTTAGCAAATTATTCTGGAAAAAAATTTTGACCAAGACCACAAAGGGCAATGGAGAAAACTAGCTTTGATGTTAATCCTGGTCCTGGCTTTTTCTAAGTGCAAGTGAAGACACCTCACCTTGAAGCAATTGACTGCCAGGTGGAAGTTCTGGCCCCTGGCAGCCCCAAGTTTGGCATAGTCTTTCAGCAAAAGAAAAAGGTGTTTCGTCAGCTGTTCCGCTTTTGTTTCTATGGAAGGCAGAGGGAATCTTAAGACCCAGATCAGGCATTGTAAAGAACCTGTGATAACCTGAAAAAAACAAAAAACAATCAACTTATGAAATGACCAAATCCAACATTCCAGCATCTGAGGCTCTGTAGGCTCTGTAAGTGATTGAGTTGAATAAATAAGATGCTGTGCCCAGCCCACTCTGGAAGAACTGTGCCCAAAGTATGAAGAAATTTCCTATTCCCTGTTGTAGAAGAAATTATAGCTTATTCAGATCACAAAGAAATAAGAAAAGGTGCCCACTTACCACATTCTTAACCTATATGGGTAAATGATTAAATGTGTTGGCCAGTTTTAGGAATTTAAAAAAAAATACATTTTAAGTGACTTTTCTATCTTCTAGAATGGTACTTCAATGTAATCCATTCTTAATGAGCTTATATTATGCATACAAGGCACTCTACTGGGTATTATAAATACAAAGATAAAAAGGATGCCATCTCTACATTTAGGAAGCAGATAGCTGGCTCAAATTAAGCATGAGAACAAGTAACTATTACGAAATACAGTTAAGTGCTATGCACAGGATATTGAAAAAGTATGCTGGGACCAAGCGATTACACAGATAATCCCTAGACATCTGAGAGGTAATCTTAGATCTTAGCGATCACATGATGAGCTAGTTCAGCTCTATCTAATAGAACCCGACTGCCCTGGCTGTGTGATGTCCTCATTGGGCTGGTTAGAGGAAGACATAGAAGAAAGAGCTTGGGAATCGGAAAGACCAGAGCTTACATCCCAGCTCTGCAAATGATTACCTGTTTGACTCTAGGGATGCTACTAACCTCTCAGCACCTTTATCTGTACAGCAGGTGATAGGAGGAAGTGAGAGATGTGGAAGTTTTGGCATCTGAGAGACCTAGGTTCATTATCTTAGATTTGTGATGAGGGCCTAGTCCTAGTTTTCTCATTCATAAAATAGAAACATCACGGAAATATACCTCGGGGGTTGTTGTGAAGATTATAGATAACGTGTTTAGGATTCACAGCACGGGTAGCAGCACAGGGAGCAGTAGTGACGATGATAGTGATGATGATGATTCTGGCAGGGGGACAGTACCCTCATGAGGTTGTTGTGAGGATCAAATGAAATAATTAGTACATCCAGACAAGAAGGGCTTTTAAAACTAAGGCCTAAACCATAGAATCATGAAATAGGGAAGCAATTTAATGCAGAGAATAATGGTGGTTCATGAGGTCATAATCTGTTTAACACAGATTGTGAACTGAGACTCACCTTCACATCCACGGAACCCAGGCAGTCTATGAGGAGAGACACAAAAGGGTCCAACATTTCTAGGACATGTTCACTTGAAGACTTGATCTTGGAAGTCTTCAGACTTAGATGAAGCAGCTAAAAGATTTAAAAAAGATATTTCACAGTGGTTTCCTGTAAGACCAGATGAGTTAGGTAAATGTGAAACAATTTTAAGACACAAACGAGGAATGTTAAGATGCTTCCATCTGAAATGACAATAATTTTTAAGAAATCTGCCTGGGAGAGTCTCGGTAAGTCAAGGAGGTGAAAGCTCACTGTACCGCTGAGATGCCAAGTCCATTTACCAAATGGTTACCCAGAGCCTACTGATTCCAGGCACTGGCTTGGGACACAGGACACAGCAACGACCAAGATGAGCATGGTCCCTGTCCTGATGAATCTTAGCCAGGAAGACAGACTCTAAGGAAATAAAGTGTAAATGCATGGTGCTTTGAGAGTTCTCCAGGGATCTGGGCAGAGGGAAGAGAGGGTGGTGAGGTTCAGGGGCAGGAAGAATGTGTTCTTTATTCATTTATTTTTTTAAAAAATTTTTGGTAGCTGGCCGGTATGGAGATCCGTACTGACCTAACTGGCCAGTCTGCTTTATAGAACTGAAGGGAAGCCAGTGTGGCTGGAATGTGTGCTGCAGTACAATATGAGGCTAGGACCTTGTAGCCCAAACGGAGGACTGGACTCTCTCCTACGAAAAAAGGGAGATTTATGGTTTTAAAAGCGACCATCTTTTTAAAAAATTCAAAGTAGTTTAGAGGTGCTCATGGGCAAAGCAACAGTGAAGCACCAATAAATATTAGGTCAGAATCATTAATCCTGGGAAAGCTGTATCATCAAAGTAAGTATTGGATGAGAAATAGGAAGTGTGCCAATGCATCTTTAAAAAAAAAATTCTGTAATTTTCTTATGGTAATGCATTTCTAGTGGAAATGAGCAGTACTGGACATTCAACAGAGGATTAAAAGGTACAGATTTCTTGAAAGCATCGTTTCATTTTATGGTTAATTCTTACCCGAAGCCCAGACTCAATAAATATGTGCATGTTGGTTTTCCTGCTGACAGCAGCTTTCTGTCCGCCTCGAACTGGAGTTGGGGGGAGTAGAAGGCAGCTCTGGGGTGGCAGACGCGGATCTGGCGCAGGGGCTGCTGGATTTCTGTCAATCACAATGGAATGAAAAGTAGGGCAAAGAATTCTGTCAGCTGCATTCCAACAAACTGAATCTAGCAGTAAATAATGTACTGTTTGCTCTGGCTTTTCCTCCTTGACCACAAGACACAGAAGAGATTATTAGGTTGTTGATCAAGGTTACTTGATAATCCCCAGAAACAGAGGTCAGATTGATAAACACACATTTAAATTAAGATGAACACCCAGGACACTCCCTTCATTTGATTTCTGAAAACAAATGCCAAGGAGTATCTTAGAATACAGAAGCAAATTCCAAAGGAAGCTTACTAATATATAAGACATTTAACAAATCTTTTAAGGTCTGAATCTCTGCTTAATTAGAACAAGAGGTATATATTTAAAATCTATCCTAACTTTGATTCAATAAATATTTAAAACAAAATGGTATCAGAAAAATGCCACAGTTACCCCATTCATAAGAAAAACAATCTCACGTTGAAATCTACCATACCATAAAGTAGTATCATCTAACAACTCAGATAGTTTTTTTTACTAAAGCAAATTATTAAATTAACCCTCTTAAGAGTAAGAACTGAATGTCTTGTCAGAAACAATCACTTAAAGAACAGTTTAGTTTAGTTTAGTTGTTTCAAACTTACTTTTCTTTCTCTGTTAAAAGGGGAAGATTTTCACTGACCAAACCATAACTGAGCAATAGAATGGATTCTGCTGTCATTTTCTGATTTACAATTAATCCTGCTATGATTCGGCGTAAAGTTTCATGAACTTTCCGGGCCAGTTTTAAACTCGTGGTATTTTGTAAGATCTAAAGGCAAACATACCCCATAAATATGTACGGTTATTATGTGTCAATTAAAAATAAAAAATAATTTTTAAAAAAAAGGCAAATATAAATATCTTGCAGAGATAACACAGAACTCCATTTTGACTTACTGTAATGGTAGTTTTATATGTTTGCTTTCTAATACATGCTTTTTGTTCTAATTTAAAAAAAAGGCAAATATAAATATCTTGCAGAGATAACACAGAACTCCAATTTGACTTACTGTAATGGTAGTTTTATATGTTTGCTTTCTAATACATGCTTTTTGTTCTAATTAAAATAATAAAATTTCAAACATAGATATAACATATAAAGTAAAAGTTACCCATAACCTCGACCCCAGAGAGAACCACTGTGAGCATTCTGTGCGCCTCTGTATTTCCTCCACTCCCTCCCTGCTCCCTGCTGGTAAGGCCTCAAGGCACACTGCTGGAGATATGATGTGAGACTTCTAAGAATTCAACTGTGTAAGTGCATCACAGGGGGTGATTTATAGGCAAGCACACACACACAGAATCAATAAAACGTATGGTCACTATTCATAGGAAACCAGGCGAATGAAGTGCTGCGATGGTCAAGCCTCAGGGTTTGATATTAGTTATTGGGCCAAATCAGAAGAACTTAATGGGAACCCAGGATCATCAACCTCAGCAAAATACTCAGCACTTCATAGTTTTATCTTGCATAAGATGCAGTATTAATAATTATTTTTAATAATTATATTAAAAAATATATTGACTTTATTTATAAAAACATTTTTATTAATAATATATTTATTTTTATTTATTTCAATATTATTTATAGGATAAATAATATATTTATTTTTAATAATATTATATTTAAATAATAATTGTTATTATTTTTATTACCTTGGAGGGACAATATAATACACATCAAAGATATATATGTTCTGTTGACTCTTTTTCACCCTCAAAACATATCTAACATTCTTAAATCATGCTCAAATGAAACTAAATGCATTCTAGGAACAATTATGGAGTTCACCTGGCACCAAAACATTTGGAACTACAGTAATTCACATCATTAGATAGTGATTTTTTGCTCTAGTTTTAGTACATAAAACTGTTATAAAATAACATTTATTGAATGTTCACCCTTGCACTAGGTACAGAAAAACAATAGGAATGTGGGTAAATTACAGTCCCTTTTCTCTAGAAAGCAGAATGAACAGTGGAAAGCATGTGAGCATTAGATCAGAAAGATCTGGAACTAAATTCTGACTTTCCTCCTTAACCATGCTCCTTTCTACCTCCCAAGCCTTAATTTTCTTATCTGTAAAATGGAAGTACCATCAACCTCATAGGGTGGTTGTGCAGATTAAAAGAGAACGTAGCAGTGCTTAGAACATAACAGATGTTCAATAAATACCAGTTGCCAATCTGGGAGTAGCAATCTGACTCTAAAGGCTATGTTCTTAGCTGCTGGCTTGATCCAGCTGTAAAATTCACCTGCACTCCAATTCTTGTTGCCTGTCCTTTCACCTCTCATGGTTTATACCAGGGACTTTGAATCTTGGATCAGAGTACCCAACTCAGGGCTGTCACTTAGTGGCCATATGGCATTGGTGCACATAGTACCAAAGGAAATCATGGGGCATCAAATACAGTATTATGGCTTGCCCTGCAAGGCTCCTTTCAGGAACTTATTGCAATGCTGGGATCTCCTGTATTGCATTCAAGTCCTTACCTCTTTTAACGGAAGGATAAGTTTTGTAACCTGATCTTTTCCTACAAACTTGCCCAGGATTTCATAAGAATCATAACTCTTGCTTCTTCGCGCCTCCATGACTTTGGAGAGAATCTGCTTTACTTCCTTCTCTTCAGCAACAGCACCAAACAGCTCATGGTTAAAAATCTTTGAAAGGAAAAGGACAAATGGCAATTATGTGCACTCAGCAAGATATGGTGACATAAGCAATCTTTGGAAAAAAGCACTGGTACATCCAAATCAAAGGAAAGCCAAGGTGGACTGGATTGCAATTAGATGGTGGGAATTTCTATTAGATTTCACTTGTTTTCAATACTGGTTAAGGACCAATTACTAAAACACAAATACATACAGAAACATCTGAAAGTTCATATTAATGGGAAACGAGAAAAATACTTCACTGATGTAGATATATAATTGTATAACTATACAAACAGGAACTTCTTTTTTAATATTACCAAAGAGCAGCTTAGTTTCCCTTCAAGACATTCTCATGATATTTGCAACTTATCAAAATTAACATAAATATTTAAATTGAGATTCAAAATGTTAGTGCCTACATTTTAAATAGATGAACAAAAGGTTATATGGCAGATTTATTCTTGTCCTAATCCTAGCCACCAAATTATTACATTATCCAATTTCAAAAGTTGACTGTTAATTTTCACTACTATAAAAAAACTCCGGCGAACATACCTTAATATGAATATAAACTGCAGACCATATCCCTGATTATTCCTTTAAAACAGATTCTTAGAAGTGGTTGAAACATTTTGCTCATTTCTAAAGGTCTTGATACACAATGCCAACTTTCTTTCCAGAAAGACTATAGCAATTTGTGATCTATTAGCAATGACAGAATACCCACCTCACTTGAGTCTTAGCTTTTTAAACCTCTGTTAACCTAAAAGATGACATAAGACATTATTTTCATTTGTATAGGCTACTATTTCTTATTTTGTGAAATGATTGGAGTCTTTTGCCTACTTTAAAAAAAAAGTGAGATTCCTTTCTATAAATCTTACCTCAATCATTATATCTAAACAAGAATCCAAATCCCCAACTTGGAGCTTGTTGGTGAGGCCTTGCAGCAACATGCAAACAGTGAAAGTTAACACATGGACCTAAAATATAGTAAGAATATGAGTCGTTAAGAATATCACACTGGAAAAATGTAAGATCTAAGAAGTACTGCAAAGAGAGCACTCAGTTTATACTTCTATTATTGCTGGGAGAAGCTTTGAGAAATGACATATACTTATATCACTATGCAAAATCCTTTAACTGAATGATCGTTTTGTACAAAAGATGTTCATATGCACATCACCATACTTAGGATCTATTTATTGTGACAAAACCAGGCCAGTGATTTATGAAGAAAGGCACAAGATTCCTGAACTTTCAAAACCAACCTGTGAATTAAGGAGCTTGTCAATGTTGAATGCAATCAAAGTTGATACATAAAGTGTTATGAAGGAAACACATTAAGTTTCTGCCCCAAAAGTAACCAAGCTAATGTTCAGAGAGCTTATTATGAGGTAGGCAGTATGTGAATATCTCACACACATGGGGGTACTTCAGAAAGTTTGAGGAAAACAGAATTAAAATATAATATGAATCTCTCCATGAACCTTTTGAAGTGCCCTCATATTAAGCCATTTATGCCTCATCCATCCTATCTATGGTGCAGGTGCTATGTTTCAGGGTTTTTCACGTGAGGAAGAGGAGGCACAGAGAGGTCAAGTAACTTGTCCAAGGTTACATGGGTAGGAAGTGGTGGAGTCAGGATTTGGAACCAGATGGGCTGGTACCAGTGCTCCAACTCTGCATCACTAAGCTATGCTGACTCTCAAGCTATTTGCATTCTTTATGTTGCTTCCAGTGCTGTAAAATTGTCAAGGTCAATATCAGAAAATGGTTACAGGCCAAGGAAACACACTTAGTTGCCAATGCGCAGATTGAATCTTAAAAGCTTAGTTTCTTACGTACCTACCTGTGATCTTTAAGTACTTTTACATATTTAAAATGTCTGCTGTGCACTTTATATAATTTTTAAAAGTTTTTTTGGGGGGGAGGGGATGAAGACTGACACTTGACGAACACAATTTTGGTAGTCTGTGATTAATACTAAAACCCAAATTAGTTGCTCTCTTAACCCCTATTTTAGTTATTTTAATAAATGATGGAATAGACTGGAAGAACAGGTTGTTAGAGAGACTAGGGCTACTCATTTAAATAAATAATATCTCAGGTGCTCCTTAAAAATGTGTGAATGAATCCTGAAGGACAGAGATGTATCATATTCACCCTTGTATGCCCTGTGCCCAGCACAGCACCTCACACAAAGCAGCCATGAAATAAATGCTAGTTGAAAGACCAGCATAAGAATAAATTGCTGTCAGTGGCTCTGGTTCCAGAAAAGATGGAGAAAACACATTCTATCTACACCGTCTCTCCACTGAATGCAGCTACAAGACCAGGACAGGATCCACGGAGCAGCTATTGGAGAAGAACACCAAAATCCAAGTACACCAAACTTGCAGTGAGTTTACCCCGTTTTCTGTCCAGTATCTCCCAGCCAACGTGGAAGTGGGCACAAGGATGTAGAGACAACTCTAGGAGAAGCCCCTATTCTGGCTTGAAGAGCAGGAGAGGGATCTCATAATGCTCCAAGAGTGAGGAAATCTACTGTGTTTTTTTATTTTTTCCTGTTTCATTTCTCCATTCTCCTGCACCCTAGCCCCACACAACGCTGTGGTGGTGATGGCAGTGGCCTGGAAATGGGGACTGGCAGGAGCCACAATGCTGTAAGGGGAACCTTCCTCTCCATTCATTGGAACTGCAGTTCTGAGAGGGGGGGGCCAACTCTAGTTGCTTTTATAATTCCACTTGAAGTGGTGAAATATTGATTCTCAGTAGATTAAGTATGTATATGGTAAACCCTAGAGCGACCACTAAAAAATCCTACAAAGAGAAGGAATCAAAATGAATACTGATATTTTTAGTGTGTGAGACTTATAACCTAAAGAATAGGAACCTTGCCTGTTCACACATAGGATATACCAGGTAAAGCTAACTACCAGGAGTCTTGGCTATGTACTCAAAAGAATAAGCTGCAGTTTCCCAAACTTTAAATCACCCGGGGAGCTTATTAAAATGCAGCTTCTGTAGGTCAGGTGTAGGGCCCTACATTTCTAACAAGCTCTCAGATGCTGCTGATGCTGCCTGTCCAGGGTCACACCTGCCGGGGAGCTTATTAAAATGCAGCTTCTGTAGGTCAGGTGTAGAGCCCTACATTTCTAACAAGCTCTCAGATGCTGCTGATGCTGCCTGTCCAGGGTCACACCTGCAGCAGTGAGGGGCTAGATAGCCATGTGACTACTCAGAGGATTTTGCATTCTACCTAGTGCTCTTATTATTTTTATAACTTATGTTTCAACTCTTCACAAATGTCTCTGTTCTTTATTGCTCACATCTGTGGCAATTTAGTCTATACACATTCAACAAGAATTTTATTAAGAACTCAGAGAATACAAAACTTGATATCAAGTACTTTGAGAGAAAAAGAGGAGGTCATATAACCCAGGCCTATAAGAATCTTTGAAAAAATCAGATATAGGAATTTTTTAAATAACAGATTTCTTTAATATTGATCAGAAACTTTTGAATATTGTTGGTTGCTATTTCCGTGGATCACCTTTATTAAAGATAGAATAGACCCAAAGTACCAAGACTTACAGTGTTCAAGCTGCAAATACTGAACTCCAACCCAACTTGAATATAAAGCTCATGATGCAATTTACCTGATACCCACGAACAAGGGTAGTCTGTAATTCTTTTAAAATATACTGTAGGAAGTGGACACCCAGATCTTCTTACACTCGGATTCCTTAGCTAATATCCCTGCAGAATCAGCTGGATCAGGATTTCCCAGTTCTTCATTGTCGTCTGACAAACTCTTACATGTATTTTCATTCTCTTCTTCATCCTTATGCTCTAATTCCATGGCTTCATGCCCTGGTATCTCAGTCATGTCTATTGTATCTACATTTAGCAAACAACAAAAGCCACCTTAAATCAAATAAGGAAATCATACAGTTGTGCCAAGTAGTCTTTTACACTAACACTCAACATCCAATAAAAAATAAGTGATCACCAACTATGGGCAGGCAAGGTAGTGCCGGTGAAATGGCAAGAAAAGAAAGGGCTATAGATTTTGCTTTCTCACAATTTAGAGTCTAAAAAGGGATAGAGACAAATAAACCGGCAATTATGCAAGTCCAGACTTGACTCAGCTAACAAACCATGTGACTAGTCAATTAACTTAACCCTACTAGATTTTGGCTTCTTCACCAGTGAAATGAGGGTGGCGCCTGTCTCGCAAGGCTATTGTGAGGACTAAATGAGATCTATGATTACCTAAAATATGTGTCTGACACTTCACTGACTTTCAAAAAATGGTAGCTATTAGTCTTTATTTCATTTACTAGCTGTGTAGCTTTGGGAAAGTTACTTTATATCTCTGAACCTCAGTGTATCATATCAAAAATATGGGGTAACTACTACTAAGGTTCTTGTAAGATTCTGATAAGGACAAATGAGATGGCTATAAAAGCCTAAGTAGAAATAGTTAAGGAAATTAAGTATTTTAATTTTAGAAATATTTATGTTTATGCACATTGCAAAATGCATATTCAACTGACTGAAGAAAATAGTGTAAACTGAGGGCCAGAAGATTTCTGTGTCTTTAGCCAAAATAATTAGGATAAATGCCTTGGCCCTTTTGAGTGTTCAATCTTTATTTTTCTGTGCTGGCTAGAATCTCTAGTTCAATGATCAGTGTAAGTAGTAGTAGTAAGTATACTTGCCTTATTCTGGATTTAAAGCAAAGGCTTTTAAATCTTTTACCACTGAGTATGATGTTGCATTAGGTTTTGAAAAGACATCCTTCAATAGGTTAAGGAAATTTCTACTTATTCCTTGCTTTATAATTTTTTTTTTCATGAAGAGATATTGAATTTAATCAAATGTTTTTCTTGTATTTACCTAGATGATCTTATGTATTTTGTATGCTAATATATTAAATTTTATGAACTAATTTTCCAATATTGAACCAGCCTTGTATTTCTGGAATAAACCAAACATTATCATGTTTCAATGCTTTTATTGATTTGCAATGCTCTGATTTGCAAATATTTGGTTTAAGATTTTTCTATTTATATTAATGATTGGGACTAGTAATATTTTATTCTCATAGTATCTTTGTCAGTTTTGGGTACGAAATTATACTAGTTTTATGAGTTAGTTGGGGCTTCCTCTCTTTTAATAATCTGAAATAGCTAGTATAAGGTTGAAATTATCTGTTCCTTGAATGTTTGGCAAAACTTGCCTATAAGACATTCTGTGCCTGCTGTTTTCATTAGGAGATGTGTAACTACAAATTCAATTTCATTAATTGTTAGGGATCCATTTGGATTTTCTATTTTCTTCTAAAGTCAGTTTTTGTATTATAATTTTCTAAGAATTTGTACATCTCACCCAAGTACTCAAATTTAAAAATACAAAGCTTATAACATTATTTTGCCTTTTTCACTTAATTGGGACCCCTTTAAATTCCTAATACTGTTTATTATGCCTTCTATTTTCATTGATCTATCTTGTCAGACATTTGCCAATTTATAATCTTTTCAAATACCTATTTTTAGCTTTGTTGAGCCTTCTTATTGTATCTATTTTATACTTCATTAATTGTTGCTCTAATTTTTATTACTTCTTTTCTTATAGTTTTTATGCACTCATTGCTTAATGCTTTCCACACAAGGAGATAAAATTGGATTTCTATGTAAATAATCTAAAGCTCAGATTTTTCCTTTACTAGTATAATTTAGATTGGCCTTCTTTATAGTTAAATAATGTTTTATAAGAATACTTAATCATCTGTTTTAGCTTCCTCCTGACTCATTAACTGGCCAGTGCTACAAGAACAGAAAAAGGAAATAAGTCGAATTATGCTATCTTCAACTCATGATCATAAATTATCCAAGAATAAGGTGGAAATCTGGTTTAAGAAATTTTTAAAAACTTACTTTCTTCATTCTGAATTTTTCCCATTTGTTGTTCAAGAGTTTTGTGGTCAAAGTGAAATGCTTCTAATACTATTACCAGCAAACTGTTTTAAAAGAAAAAGATCACAGAAATGTTCATTTAATTATCAATATCATTGGACTATTAAAAGAAGAAGAAATTTAAAAACGTATAAGCATAAAAATTATTTTTACCAGTATTTTTAAGTTTAACATGCATTAGCATAACCTCACAATATTAGGTAAAAATAAATTGAGTTTATAGAAAGACTAACTCAGAGAATAATTTTAAAATTACATTTTTAAAAACAAAACAAAAATAAGAAGTTTGGCCATACCTGACACCCAACTTTTGATTGATCTGTCCTGTCTGTAATACATGAATGAAATGTTTCAAGTAATATATATATGCTGACCAAGAGAGATGTTTGCAAATAGCTCCAATAACCTCTGTAGCAGCAATGGTTATATTTTCATGCTGTAAAATAAATCAAGAGCATCACTGTAGAACAAGTATTTGCTAATAAAATACAAGGCTAACACAGTATATTAAAAAGCTTAGACATCAGGTGATCAGTAATTATAGAAAGGAAAGAATGTCCAAGCTGTACTCCATTTTCCCCCCCAATCTTAAAAAAAGTTGCTATCAATTTAAAGAAATGACACCTTCCTTTAAAGGATATTAACATATTTTGGACTCTTTCCCACTCAGACCTTCCTGATGGGTTCTACCACAGACAGCGAATGAAGTAAACTCAATCTACAAAAGTTAGCAAATGTCAAAAACCACATATTGCACTGCTCAGCACTCAAAAATACACTGCCTCAGACAAATCTCTTTCAGGCCTTGATGGAGAACAGGGACTAGATTTACCTTCATACCTTAAACGAGAAAAGTAGACAAAATATATGAAACAACAGTTTCCAGAGTATAGACATCAAACAGAGCAGGACAGTGACCTCTGAGTCTTATAATTATGTCAATCTAGTGCATGGAGAGAATTGTTAGGCTGCAGCACAGGAGGGGAAACCAAGAGAGCCCAGTGGTCTTCCTGAGTGAAAGAGAGAGTTGAGGCTATGGTAGCTAGAGTCCACAGGGCAGAGTACCAGAAGAGAGCTCCACAGAAGGAAAGCTCCACAGAAAACAAGCCCCCTAATTCTGATGCTGAGAATTGATCAGTACACATGAGTAAGGAAAAGGTGGGAAAGGGAACAGGCAAAACAATCACCAAAGACCATATAAGGATGAGAATAGTTCATGCTTCTATCAGCCAAAGTGAAAACCTCACAGCACTGGGTATTCAGGTACTCAAAAAGGTAGCGTCTCAATAGTAGGGCCAAATTAATCCTAGACTAAAGGCTGCTGCTGCCTTAAAAAGTTTAAAAGCAAGCTTCACAAGGACTAGACTATTCACAAGTAACCTAACTACATCTGAGAATAATTCTCAGGAAAACTTAAAGACATATAAATATACCCAGCAACTGGTAAGGTAAAATTCATAACGTCTGGCATCTACTAAAAAATTACCAGCCATTCTAAGAAGCAGAAAAATATATCTAATGAGAAAAACCAACCAGCAGAAAAAGACCCAGATATGATATGGATGATATGGATGTCAGAGTTAGCAGACAAGACATTAAAATAATTGATCTAAGTAGATTCCATATGATCAAGAAAGGAGAGGAAAGCATGGTGAGGAGAGATATGGAAGATATAAAAATGGTCTAAATCAAACTTCTAGAGATAAAAAAGATAGTTCTGAGAGGGAATATATACTGGATGGTATTAATAGCAGATTAGACATTGCAGAAGAAAAGATTAGTGAACTTGGAGACACAACAATAGAAAAATGAAATAAAGTAAAGCTCAGAAAAGAAAATGTCTAAAAAACCCAAAACAAAATAATACAAAAACCTCAGTGAGTTATGGGACAATTTTGAGTGGCCTAACAGTAAACACTGAAGTCTCTAAAGGAAAGAAAGAAACCCAAAAACACATTTGAAAAATAATTGCTGAAAATGTCCAAGTTTGACAAAAACTACAAATCTACATATTTAAGAAGCTTAACAAACCCCAAGCACAAGAATCACAAAGTAAACCATACTAAGGCACATTCAGAATCAAATGGCTTAAAAACTAGCGATAAAGAGAAAATTTTAAAGGCAGTCAGTAAAAGAAAAATATATGCAGAGGGACAAAGTTAAGAATAACTTCTTGTTGGAAACAATATAAACCAGAAGACAGTGAAGCAACATCCTTAATAAAAAAAAAAAAAAGGTCAATCTAGAATCCTATACCCAGCAACATGATCTTTCAAAAACAAAGATGAGCAAAGACAAACAAAAGCTGAAAGAATTAGACGCTAGTGGACCCGCATTACAAAAAATTGAAATTAAGTACTTCTGTTAGAAGTAAAATGACATCGGGCCGGCCCGTGGCTCACTCGGGAGAGTGCGGTAGATAAATACCTGGATCTACACAAAGGAATGAAGAGCACCAGAAATTATAACTATGTAAGCAAATATAAAAGACCTTTTCCTTATTTTTAAAGATCTCTTTAAAGATAATTAACTTATATTGTTTCCAATAAGAAGTTATTCTTAACTTTGTCCCTCTGAATGTAATGTACTTAAAGCAAAAATAACACTGATGTACTGTGTGGTTTAAAACTAATGCAGAGGTAAAAACCTATGATATAAATACCACAGAGACTAATAAGCCAACAAAGAGAAAATAAATCACACAAAAAAATCAAATTAATCTAATAGAAGAAAAAGAAAAAATGGAACAAATGGAAAATAAACAAGATCATCAATTTAAACCCAACCTTCTTAAATATCATAAAATGGCCTAAAAACCAATTAAAAGGGACATTGACAGATTGGATAAAAAGCAAGACCCAGTTCAATGCTATCTACAAGAAGCCAACTTTAAATGTAAAGTCAAAAGTAGGTTAAAAATAAAAGGTTAGAAAACAATATGCTACGCTAACACAACGAAAACTAAGCATAACTTATATTTCCCATCTACACCTCACTTGCATTATAATGCAACCAAACTCTGACTTTGTTGTGCTTACTGGCTTTTTAAACTGGAATTTAAAAGAGCAACCTTTTAACTACTTAGATAATTCTTTTAAACACTTTCGAATATCCTGAAACAAAAAAGGAAGCCTGTTGTCGTACAAGGCCATGTAATCAACAGTATAAATTCAAGTCACAAATCCCAACATTACTGCAATTAGACTTGAATTTCTGTGATCATTTAGTAATACTGTCTTTTGTTAATATGCTGAATCAATAAATCTTTATCCAGTCTTTACTATGTGCCAGGCACTGTTCTAAACAGTGTAGTAAAATGGTTAAAACAGTCCTAAGTTCAAACACTAGTTCTGACTCTGTGTATCTCTGAGAAAGTCACATTAACCTCACCATTTACTCTCCTGTAAAATAGTGGTTAAGAATAGTCCCTACCTCATAGGGTTGAGTTGTGGTGAAGATGAAGTACGATTACGTACTCAAGTACTTAGAATAGTGCCTGGTACCTGGTACTGTGTTAAGGGTAGCTATTGTGTTATTTCATTCTTATAAGCCATTTGGGAAAATAATGACTCTGCTGATCAGTAGAGTTTACCAGAATAAAAGTATGTCATCTTAGTAATGTGGTAATTTCTAGGAGGGGAAATATTTTATGGTTGGCCTTTTTGAGCTAATAGTAGTGAAAATTCAAACAATGCCCACATTTATATAGCATTACAGTGTGCCAGGTACAGTTCTAAGGGCTTTAGAACAATTCTAAGCCTCTAATTACGGTAACAACATGAATATGGATGCCACCCACTCCATCTACATTTTGGGAAGGTGTGTCATGGTATGGATAGAAGTTTATTGGTTTCCAGATCTAATGCCCTACCTTGAGCATTTTCTCATCAAAAATTGGAGTCATGGCATAAGGCATGATATAATTCTGGAGAGACTTAGAAGACAGCACAACTTTGCCTTCCATCAGCTGTTTTGCAAGTTTCTTCAAGGCTCTTGCTCTTCTGTGGATCTATGAGTTAGATAACATGTGAATTAGTTACTGAATAATCTCACCTACAACCAGCTCCATTTCAGTATCATGTTATTTTTCCATGAAAAGACTAAAGGAGTGAAACACAGTCACGTGTTCCATACGCAAACACCTGTGCCTTTATTTGCTTCCAGACACATAATCCATAGCATTTGTTTAACAATGGATCCCAAAGCATTTAAACTTCTTAGGAGAAGGCAGAAAAAGGTGACTGTTATTAATTGTAGTATGTGATACAGAAATCAGACCCCAGTAAATGATCACCTGACAGGCAAACATGACTAACTATCATGAAGATCAAGGAATGAGAAGCTTTAAACCTTTTGGAAAGTTAAAATATGTCTTTTATTTTTAATTGTTTTGTTTCAATCTCACATCAATAAAAATAACAAATCTAGCAGCTAACATTTATCAAATACTACATGGCAGGCATTGTTTTAGGTGTTTCGCATGGATTGTCTCATTTAATCTTCATAGAACACTTGGAAGTGGTGTTTTTATTAGTCCCTTTTACAGATGAAGAAATTAAGGTTGAGAGGGGTCAAGTAACTTATGAAGGTGACACAGTAGAAGGTGACATTGGTGGAGTCAGGATTTAAAACCCAATTTATTTGCCTAATGAGCTAGTTATTAACCACTCTCCCATACTACCTGCCTAGAAAGATTGCCCTGCCTCCCCAGTAGGTCCCGTCCCTATTATTCCCACTGAAGATATGACAAAGGGTAAAATATGTCTTTCTCAATGAGGCAGAATTGTTCAAAATGCTTATTTTGTAGGCAGGAAAAGCAGAATTGTCTTCTACCTGAATGTGCTTCATGTTCTCAAAGAAGTCCATTTCTGGATCATGGTAATGAGTAAGCTGTACCAAGTCTTTAAATTCCAGTTGATTTGGAAAAGTTTGAATTAAACAGGAAAGTATCGTGGTATAATCCTGTTGAACACTCTGCAAATATCAAGTTGAGGAAAAAAAACACTTCATTTTTCTAAAAAACTTTGTTTCCTTGATAATATGAGGAAACACAAAAAAAGACATAAAATCATTAAAAAAGTACATTTCCCTGTTAAAAAAAAAAATCAAACTATATAAAATCAAAAGTGACTGCTCTCCTTTCCATTCCCACTCCCCTGTTAAAAGTTTTCTAACTATTTACACAATCAAGCATTTTAATTAAATGTACTAAACCTGACTGCTTTTCTACAAATAGCAGAAGTGGGAAAACCAAACCAAACCAAACCTCAGGTACTACTACCTAGTACTTAAAAGACAAAGTTACAGTACCTCTGTCTGGCTTTTCAACCCTTTCCTCAATCTCTCCAGGAGTGAACGATGAATGATTTCTCTATATTCTCTCTCTGTGACGTTCAAGTCAGCTAGCTTTTTAATGATACTCATCAAGCACATGCTGGCATTATCACTTAAAGACATATCTCCTAACTGGAAATAAGAAAAAAAACCCCAAATTATTTCGTGTAATAACTACACTATGTAATATTACTTCCTAGTGAAAGCATCTACAAAATTTTGTCACTGTTCTATGTGAAAATCTCCCCCTCCCCCCAAAAATGTCTTATAAGTATTTCAAACCTAAGGAAGAATCAAATGTAGGGTTATGAAGAATATAATGACTGAAAAATCATGCTTACTGAGAAGCATCAATTTCAGGAAGTACTATGAAATGTATTTGCTAAGTAGTTTTACTTCTCAAAGTAAGCAGAATAAAAGGTTCACTAAAGCCAGTTTTCAATATTCAATATCAGGTAATTACTGAAAATGACAGAGAGTTGGCTGGTGTAATTTTGGTTAGTTGCTCCAGAGTTCCTGGTTTGAGAACTGTAGGTAGTAAGTGTAGAAAAGGTAATCCCAACTAGGCAGTGATTTAGCATTCCTTCTATTGAAATTTGACATAATATATGAAGAATGAGCTCCAAATTGGAAGATTATTTTTTCATATACAGGTTGAATATCCCTAATTTGAAAATCCAAAATCCAATATGCTCCAAAATCCAAAACTTTTTGAGCACTGACATAAAGCTCAAAGGAAATGCTCACTGAAACATTTCAGATTTCAAATTTTCGGATTAGGGTTGTTGAACTTGGTAAGTATAATGCCAATATTCCAAAATCTGAAAAAATCCAAAATATGAAACACTTCTGGTCCCAAGCATTTCGAATAAGGACTACTCAACCTGTGTTACATAATCTTAGTATGAGATGAGTATAAAAATGCCACAAAGAGATGCCACTACACCATTAACAATAATCAAGGGTTTCATCTCCTCCATTTTTGGATTTTAGTTCAGTTCAGCAACATGGCATTTAAATTAGGTCACTGTATTAGGTAGTATTATCAAAACAATAAAAAATGACTCATAAATTTTTGCTATTAAAAACCTACCTCCAGATTATAGAAACAATTATGCATAACTGGGATTAGGTAGTTAACATCCACGGTTTGCATTTCTTTAATATAAGAGATAATGGTCTGGAATGTTGCAAAGCGAACGTCAAAGTTGATATCATCAAGATGTCTTTGATCAAAGGCGTTAAGCTATAAGAAATGTCATTGAAACCATATAAATGAAGGCATATAAATCTTAAATAAACAAAAATGATAATACTTTTGAAGTCAAAGAGAAATCGTTTTTTCTTACCTTGACAATATCAGTAATATATTTTAATCCATTCTCAAAATCAGAAAGAGTCTAAAAGGAAAGAAAAGAGTACATTTGTTACTGAATAAAACCTTAACTTTTCTGCCCTCCTTTCCTCAGCTCCCCGCCCCCGCTCAAATTCATATAAAAAGATCATTCTTGCACAAAGAAAGCTACTAATATGCTTTACATCTCATAGTTATCTTTTAAAGAAAAGGGTGATTTGGAGTAGAAATAAATATTACTAACCTGAAAAACTGTACAAAGCAATTGTCTCGACAACTTGTTCTTAATAACTGAGAAGAGTTTTGCTATAGGCTTGAGGAAGCTTGTAGGATCCACACAATGTTTTAACAAGTTTTGTACTGTCACCAGAATATCGACCTCTGTATCCTTAAGAATATTAAGAGAAATCATATTTTAGTAATTTATAAAACTGATCAACTTGTACTTTACAGCACAGAAAATAATAAATTATGGATAAGTAAAAGTAGTAATTGAAAAATTATTTGTCTTCTTAAAGCTTTCAGCATTTTATTTAACGTAAAACCCACAATAACATGCCTAACAATTTCTTCCTTTAATTCTAACAGAGAATATATATGGTTCTTTTTTTTTTTCCTTTTTGTCTTTTTTACTGACCGGAAACGGGATCACAACCTTCAGTGTCGCGCCCGTACCGGGGACTGGCAACGGGATCGCAACCCTTGGTGCTGCGCCCGCACTGTGCTCAGCCAGTAAGCGGGAACCGATCTCCACATGGGATCCGAACCCTCAGCGGGAGCACCGCCGCGCTCCCAAGCGGCACACTCTCCCGTGCACCACTGTGCCGGCCCGAATATATATGGTTCTGACACCTAATTTCTTGTACTGTCTAGTCAAGAAAGAGCCAACTGTGCACCACTGTGCCAGCCCGAATATATATGGTTCTGACACCTAATTTCTTGTACTGTCTAGTCAAGAAAGAGCCAACAAAATAAGCTTGCTGAAGAAAAATATACACTCTGGTTGTCTACAGATCTGTGGTCAGAGATGTTCAGTATTGCCACTTAGGTTTTGTAAAACAAGCTTGAGCCACTGGAGGACTCTAATTGATTAGGATTGAAGTAGGGTTTGAAAAGCACATCAGAAACTCTTGGCTACATTTTAACATTAAAAATCTGACTTTCATTTAGTTTTACCACTGTGATTCATATTTAAGATTATACGATGCACTTGTTGAGTTCCAGATTTCTTATCAAAATCAGAGAGAGGAAAAAAGACAAATGAATTGGAAGCTAAACAAAGGGGCTAACATACTTATTCTGTTGTGGTAGATGGCGATGTCTCCACCTCCTTGCCTGACCCTATTCCTATTCCTGTCCCAATCTTTTCCCTCTATTTCTAATTTTTTGTTTCTATATAAAGTGTGTTAAGTTCTTTGAGACACATGTATCATAGAATCTAACCAATAAAATAAATCTAGTGGTAAAGTGCCACTTAGAAGTCTAAGTAAATGTTGTCCTGTGAATTTGTACCTGAGCAATATTACCACGGTGGAGAAAAGGAAGGAGAAGTGTAATAAGCACAGAACTTTGTTCTTTGTCTTTCATAAACTTGCTAATCCTAGAGGAGGGAAAAACAGACACGTAAGGAAGATACACAAGTTAAGAGTATTTCTCTAAGAAATTAAACTTCTTGTAGGAAAAACACAGTGACTGCAGACAGTTTTAATATTCCAATACACAGGCAGCTTTTAAGTAGGTGTATACATTTAAGAAGTTTAACTCAGTTATTTCTCTGTGCACCCTCTTACTCCTCATCAGCTCATGGCTACTATTCTGTTTCTTTTGCAGTATGTAATCATGTAGGTAGATTATAGTGAACTCCAGCGCTATAACCTGGCAATTAGTAATTTCTTATTTTGCAAGGAAATAACATTTTTAAGTGACAAGACATAAGGTATTATGTACAGTATTCCAATTTAGCTCCCACAATAGCCCAGCAATGTAGGAATTATTAGCCCCATTTTGCCCAGAAAAAAACTGAGACTCAGTGAAGCTGATGTCACATAGGTAGGAAGAAGTAGAGTAGGTTGTGCAAATTCTGTTCTTTCTAGTGCCTAATCTCCTCTCACCATCTTTGCTTCACCATGGAAGCCTGTGGTGAAATTTAATGACTACATTTAGCATAGTTTTCCATTCTGCATAACTTAGAAATATAGTAGTATAAATAAAACATTGCAAAGAAGTTTCCAGAAGATTTTAATATATTTTTGTTGATATTGTTAAAAGTAACCAAAAATAAATAAATTATCAACAACTAAGCCCTGTAACAGTCAATTTATAATTTAAGATAGAATTTCCTATGCTCCAATTTACCAATCTTGCCCTTTACAGAAATCACAATTATGTACTAGTAGCATTACTGCCAAAAAGACTCTTTAAAAGGCCTTGCAAGATGTTCTTGATTCTTAAAAAATAAAAACAATCTGTTCCTTTAAGCTCATTATTTTCATAAATAAAGCTAAAAAAAACCAACAAAAAATCATGTGATGTCACAAAACTTAAAACTTTAAACAAAATATGCAAAAGCTAAACATGGAAATCTATTAGTCTACTTTGGGATTTTGAAAAATCTGTTCCCTTTAATAGAATTAAATGAAGGTAGATGTCATAAAACTGTTCTAAGCATCCAGCCCAGCTAGCACCAAGCCACTGGATGCCCCTTGGACTCCTGAGCCTGGGTGGGGTGGGGTGTGTGTCAGGGCACCCGAAGGCCTCAGCCACAGCCCTCCCACCTCCACATCCAGCCCAGCAAAGGAGCCAGCCAAGGCCCAGTCCCTCCTCCTTCCTTTCTTCCTCCCACTGCTCCACATCTTAGAATGTAAAAAAAAATAGTAATAAATAAATAAATAAATAAAATTACACAAACTAGTAAAAAAAACCCCACTTTTCTAATGATTATTCCAGGAGAGAAAAAGAATTCTGCATTAACTTAAGAGCAAAGGGCATTTAAAATACTGAAAACTTTTTAGTGTCTTTTTACCACATTCAAACAACTGAAAAACAATACCAAATTAAAAAAAAAATTAAAACCACAGTGCTAATATTATCTTGTGAGTACCAACATGTGACTTACTTTGAAAGAATGCCAAGTTCCTTACTGACTTGTGCCCTGTTCTTTTTCTTTTTCACCTTTTCTGCACTTATTGTGGTTTTGCTGAGATACTGAAGAATTGCAGATACATGAGGTAGAATTAATCTTCCTCCCATTTTGATGGACTCTGAAATAGAGGGTGATTAATGTTTTGATTTTAATAAATTCTCTTAAAGCATAATTGAAAAATATCTCTGTGATGACAGATAAGGAATACATTTAACTACTATAAACATCTAATTAAATTTCAACTCTAAACCTTAAATAACTCTACTCAAAATAGTTTTATCTCTAGCTAAATTAAAAATTTATATGAGAGCCCTGAGGCTTTATTTAAACCATTTTTGTTAATAGCAAGGGAATTGTTGGGATAAAATGGTAGGAAGAATTCAGAGACATGACAGTAGAAATCATTTCATAATTTCCTGGAGGATAGTTGAGATTTCCCAGAAACTAAATAATCTGCATTCCTACAACTGCAAAGAAAATTCAGTTGATATAAATCAGTATTAATTCTTACAGAAAAGAAACTTACAAGCATAAACTATTAAGAGAGTCAAATTCTACTGACTTTTTCTTTTCTGAGCAAACAGTCGCTACTCAGAAGCCTAAGAATTATTTGCATTTTACAGCATACATACCATCTGCATTTTCTGCTATGTCAGTGTATATGCATCCAGTTACTGGCAAGCTCAAAACTGTTTCTGTGGGCTCAAAATCTGGAAGATTAAGAAGGTCATCAACTATATCCATCACAATACTGGCTGTGGCATCAGAGAGATTCTTTGCTGAGAGAATCGCAAAAACATTGGTCAGGATATCACATTCTGGGTGCCCAGGCTTCTGCTTAGCCAGAAAAGGAAAATATCTGCAAGAAAAATCATTGTAATAATCATCTTATTTCTCAATATGTTTAATTCTAAAAACATATTCCGTATGAATTTTCTTTTTCAGTGACTGGCCAGTACAGGGATTAAACCCTGGACATTGGTGTTATCAGCACCATGCTTTAACCAACCGAGCTAACAACCAGCCAGCCCCATATGTATTTTTACACCGAGTTTAACAAATATATATGTATACAGTCAGCCCTCCAAATCTGTGGGTTCCCCATCTGTGTGGGTTCAACCTACTGCAGATGGATAATACTGAAAGAAAAAAGAAAATGGTTGTGTCTGTACTAAACACGTACAGACTTTTTTCTAGTGTCATTATTTCCTAAACAATACAGTATAACAACTATTTACATAGCATTTACATTGTATTAGGTATTATAAGTAACCTAGAGATAATATAGGTTCTTTGCAAATACTACACCATTTTATATCAGGGACTTGAGCATCTGTGGATTTTGGTATCCATGGGGAGTCCTGGAACCAATCCCCCATGAGCTACTAAGTGACAACTGTATATACACATGTGTGTATAGTGAACATTAATAAATTACTCAAAAGGGAAATTACTTTAAAATCTAACATGTGATGGATAATCCTAAGCATTTTACAAACATTGTATTATTTGGACACTGTATGTGTATTTCTCATTTAATCCTCATAACATCTCTATGAGGTAGTATCATCCTCACATTACAGATAAACTGAGACTTATCCAAAGCTAATAAGTGGTAGCACTGAGATATGAACCACAGTCAAACTCTCAAGTCTAAGCCCTTTCTAAAAGAAACTTACTGAGGGCCGGCCTGTGGCTCACTCGGGAGAGTGAGGTGCTGATAACACCAAGGCCACGGGTTCGGATCCCATATAGGGATGGCTGGTTTGCTCACTGGGTGAGCGTGGTGCTGACAACACCAAGTCAAGGGTTAAGATCCCCTTACTGGTCATCTTTTAAAAAAAAATAAAAATAAAAAAATAAAAATAAAAATAAAAGAAACTTACTGAGGACAGGCTATTTTTCAATTCCAACCTTTCTAGAATGTGGATGTTTATAAACTCATAAAAACCTATGTACCAGAACATGGTAATTAGTAGTACAGACCAAATAAACATTTGTTGTATGAGGATATGCAACATTCAGAGATTATGATCATTTACCGGGGGATGGAGATGAATCCATCCCCAGTAATAGAAGACTTACACAGAAGATACAAATGCCCTTCTTAATGGAAATGTACCAAAAAGGGCAGATAGCACAAAGGCTTTCCAGCCAAGGGCAAACTAGCAGTTGTTATACAGTCAGAGACATAATCCTAACAATCAATAGAAAGGTCAAACTGAAAAAAATTCAGATAGTTTGGTTTTATCATTTCATCATCACTGGAAAAAGAGCTCAAGCACTCTAACATACTTCGCACTGACAAACTGATAGAAAAGTTCTAAGAGGTTACATTCATATATCTTCCTGTCCAACAAATATTGGGCACAGCCTGGGCAGATTCTAAGCAAGATACTTTACACATCATCATCTCTCTTATTAATGAGGTAGGCCTGTTATTATTCCCATTTTACAGGTGGTGAAACTGAGGCTCAGAGAGGCCAACTTTGCCAAAAGAACATACGGTAGTGCTAGGATTTGAAACTAGATTTGTGTGGCTTCAGACTGTACTCTTAACCAATAGGCTGTATGTCGTCTACGTTTTTTTCTGTTAGAAAAGGTGAGAAAGCTGCTTTCAACCTCTGGCTTAGTCCTAGCAATAACCAAGCCAAATCCAATCTAACCCCCAAGTGACCAAACTGTTTCTCTTGAACAACAGTGTAACTTGATGCCACAGTACAACGGGCATGCTCCATGCTTAAGAGCATAGCTCAATTAGAAATTTCAAACACTCATTCAACAGGCAATGAATATCAACTAATAAGCATGGACAGAGAGGTATAACCCTCTGTGGAAGAAGATACAATGAATAATGAATGAGAAATGATCTCTGCTCTCGAGAAGCTTTAGGCAGATAAGTTATGAAGACAGATGAGTACATTAAGGCGGTATGTGATGGCAGGGCCTCACCCGAGTAGAAAGCACTCAGAGGAGGAAGAGACTCAGCCTTGCTGGGGTCATGGTGGTTAGAACCAGAGCAGCTAAGAGAGTGGCCAGGGACAGTCCCAGCTTATGTTGGTTGTTTTGGCTTATTTATAACATCTCTTTTCATCCTCAGGAATGTTTCAGTTTGAACAATAAATTATATGATCACCCTACCTGGTAAGCAAGTTTTTGTTGTCTTGAGTTCACCTAATTTCTGAGACAATCTAACCTTACAAGTAAGCTCGAAGATATTGGCTACAGTTCACCTCTACCTGCATTTATGCAAATACAAAATAAAATGCTAAACTTCTCTATAGATGAAAAATCTTTAATATCTGATTGACACTTTGTAAACTGTAACTATACTTCAAAATCAAAATTTATCTTTTATTGAAGAGTAACATTCCCAATGAAGTGGTTCTCAAATATTCATTAATTCTTCCACACACAGCTACATATGCATATCTATTGCTATGGAGATTCTAAGGGAAGCCAACCCTTCTAGAGATTTCTTTCAGGTGAGTGCTAAATATAAAAGAAAAAAAAAGGTTCTGCTGCCTACCTCCTCTATTGCTATGTGGCTTCTATTTCCCCAACCAAAAAAAAGAGAAATTGCAGATGAGAATGAAGTGACATCCAACAATGTGGCTCTATACCTTGAATAGTACCCAACTAATATAAAACTCAAGTCTCTTTCATGAAGTCTTCCTAGATGAAAGACTTTCATGGCTTATTTGCATAAAAATTACACAGCTAAAAAACTTTTCTCAAGTATGCATATGAAGTGCTTCTCATAAATGTTCATTGATAAAGATATGAAGTAGCTCTGTCAAATTGGGAAACAAATGAAAAGAGCTCTTCCTACTAGTAAAATAAACATGCTTTCCTGAGGAAGACAATGCCAGGTTTTGGGTTTGTTTTTGAAGACCATTTAATGACATCACCAATGCTAGGATTTTAGCATTACTGAATCAATAACAAAACTTTTTTTGATAATGAGAGCTCTATGTATACTCAGACGGAGTTTTACAAAGAACAGAAGACAGTGGTTTAGAAAATCTACAGAGCCTATGAAATTTTTCTGATTTTAAGTGGGAACCAGAAAAAAACACAGAATGCTAATTACAAATTAGCTTTTATTTTTAAGCAGGCAAGCAGAGAATGGTAATATTTATGTGATAATATAACTATCTGGTGTGTTTCATATTCTGTTTCTCCCTTTGCCAGGCCAAATCAAACTGCTGACATGATTATTACACATTGGAAGAAGATCCCTATCAATTCTAATACTTCTATTCTTCAAGTTTTAATTAAACTGTTAAAATTGCAAAAATGTATTAGTTTTGATGCAATACAAGGGTACTTCAAAAAGTTCATGGAAAACATAGACTTAAAAGGTAACACGAATCTTTCCACGGACTTTTTGAAGGCCCCAGTATATACTCTCCAATTTTAATTTACATTAAATTATGTTACTTCACCTATCTTTCCTTTTTTATTATTATAAATAATTCAAACACTCCAAACAATGTATCATGAAAAGTCTCCTTTCCATACTACAGTTCACCCAAACCTCCACATGATATGGTAACATTGTTAACAGTGTCTCATGTATCCTTCTAGATAAATTCTATTTCCCTTCATATTTATACACACAGGCACACACCTAAAATTATTTTTCCTGGATCACACTAAACAACTACTATTTTCTTTAAACTATATATTTTGAGATCTTTCCATACTTTTACTCAGTTGCCTTATTCTCTTTTACTGCACCTAAAGTAGTTTACTGTATGAGAAGACCATAAACTCTATTATTAGTTACCTAGACTAGTTTTGACTAGATTAGTCTAAAAATTTCACTTTTTAAAGGGGAGGAAGAAAAGATTATACCTTGCATTTCTGCTCCAGGTACTAATTAGTTTCAGCAGAGGAGTAGGAGAATACTGACTCTCAGATCCAAGCCTGTTGATCTAGGAGACAAAATAAAAACAAAATACCAAACTAACAAATGGAACAAGCACAAAAACCACAGCAGAGGATTAAAAAGCCAAGGGACAGAAGTTAACATTTAAAGGACGGATTGAGGAAAAAAATAAAGGGACCCAAAGTAACAACTACACAGGAGAAAATGGCGCAGGTGGTGCAAGGAAGTGCTATACACTTGAAAGGAACCAAGTATTTTAAGTTTCAAAGGGTTCAAAAGCAGCTGGAAATCTTTCCTAAAATCAAGTCTCTCCTATAGTCTTCTTAGCATAACTACACCAGTTACCATCACCCATGGTTACAACCAGAGAAATCAAACAAGGAAATACATAAGAACAAAAACACTTGCGGATTTTCCCTCATTCATGTTGAAAGCCAGAGGCAATGTTAGGTGAGGTGCTATGAAGTTATGTTACATTGCTTAAGAGATAATCATATTCAAATTGGCATTAAGTATAAGCGCCACAGTACTGCAGAAACTACCTTTTGAGCTTTAGGTGGCAGTGGAGGCAAAAATAAAAAGTGTTATTAAAAAACTTCCAGAAATAAAGAAAGACTTGATGTAAAAGAAAAGACCAGGACAAGCATTCAGGTCTACGTGGTAGACTATGCTGGTGAATTAATAATAAAGGAAGAAGCAGGAAGTGTCCAGGAAGAACATAAAAATCAAGGTTTACCTGGGGCCAAACTGCACCATGAAACACAGCATCAATTTCTTCTGTTCTGAACTGATAGGATTCCCAATCCAAAAAGATATCAGTTACCATTTTGATTCCAAGACGTCTTAAATTTTTCAGTGGGTTAATAAACCTCAGCTGTATCTGCAAAACAAAGACCTACTTTTTTAAAAAATCTATCTACCTCCCTACCTACCTGTTTATCTACTTGTCATTTTTATCTCTGACTCCTCAGAGAGGCACTCTTGCTCAGATGGCTAAGCATCAAACAGAAAATCCTGTTATTAAATCTGCTGACTTTGATTCACATGGGAACATCAACAGAGCAAGTCATATTAACTCTTCTCATTGAACAGGAAGAGAAAGCAGAGGCTTAAAAAAATCAAATGGTGGGATGTACTCCACTGTGACTGCCAGTAAAATCACACTAGTTGTCTTTAGCTAAAAATGCAATCACAACTGGAATGCTGTTTTGTATTGTACATTGTTTCTCTTTTTAATTCAAGTAATTGTCTCAAATAAAATCTTGATTTCTTCCCATGAGCAGAACACATCCTAAACAAAACTTTTTTTTTGCTATCACAATACCTTAGATTAAAAAAAAAGTTAAACTTCCATTTCAAATGAGTTGTTTTTCTTTTTGTTTTCATACTTGTATTGTTATTATTCTACCTTTTTCAAACTAGGAGTTTTAAATTATTCTTGTTAAAATGAGTCTAGAGGACTAGTTAAAGAATTTATGGTCTTTCCATACAGTGGAATACTTCATGCAGAAAGAGAATGAGGTGACTAAATCAAGGCATGGGAAGATCCTAACATATATAGTTCAAAGGAAAACGCAATTTGGAAAAAAAAAAAAAAAAAAGATTTGTCTGTTTAGAGACATAGAGGCTGAAATGGGTCTGAATTAACAGCAAACTTTCTTTAGAACAGATATTGCTACTTCAACTGGCATCTCCTTCCCTGTGAATTATAAAATCACAAATATGCAGCCAATTTGTTCAGGCTCCGAGGAGAATAATTCATTGAGTACCCACCAACCAATTGGTCCAATGGCATGCCAGCCACAGCCCTGACCTCAACTTAAAATCTTACTGAAGGCGAATTTATTGAATTTACACGAGACTATAAATACTAAACACATTTGATAGGGGAGGAATTACTATAAATTTGTGAAGGATAAAGCATCAAGAAAGAGGCAGAATTTCCACTGGATATTAAATAAAGAAGAGGTTCAGGCCAGGCAGAGGAGAGACAAAGGCCTCAGAGACATTCTCCCAAGCACAGAATGTTGTTAAGACCAAACAACAGGAGAAGATCCAACCCCTAATTGTTTTCCCACTTGATTATTATATGGTAGGCTCTAGACATATAAGTAGCAGCTTATTTTTACATATAACCTTAATTACCTACATCAAAATCTAAAAACTACCCTAAAATTTATGAAGACAACACAAATGCTCTCAGAGTAAATATCAAGTCTTTTGGCCAAGATAACATGGAGAAAACTAAAAGGGAAGTAACTCATCCTGAAAATCTGATCTGATCAACAGAGGTATTTGCATCTGAAACAGCACAATTTAACTTCAAGTGACTATGAACAAGGATGCAATTAATTTGCTGTGCAAGCCTGAGGAACATGATAACTCACACAATCGTCTTTTACTTTTAGCCAATTATCTCAGTATACAAGTTACAAAGTCAGAGGAAATGACAGGCGAGCACAAGGTGACACATTTACAAGTCATTCTGTTCTGCTTCAATTCTACTGGCAGTATTTTCATTATCAGCTATATTGTGTTTGGTGAAAGATAAGAACTATCACTGATATCTGAAAAAACATGGTATGATAATCTGGAGCAAATAAGATACTGAACATTAGCAAACATGGTATCACATAAGACACTCCCACCCTTCTCCCATTCTCACCACCCCCCTTTCCCACTGGGTAGGACCTGCATGTTCTATTCATTTCTGTAACTACAGTGCCAGCTTCCCAATTTACTCAATAATTGCTGAATAAACTGAAGAAAAACTCTGAAAATGAGCAATTGTACATTTTAATTTCTAGAGGAATAGTCAATATGACTGAGTTTATGTACATTTACAAGTTACTCCATTGCTTAAATGTACAACAAAACCAGAAAAAAAAAATGAACAAACAAGAACAACCTTCACAATACCTCTTTCAGTGTCAGTAAATGCCCCGAAGGACATGAAAGACACAAAAAAGTAAATGTATAACTGAGCTTACACACAAAAATGTAGAACTTAAGTAAAATTACTAAAACAAAATTACTGTGCAATAATTCATTCTGGCACTTTAAGGAATTCTTGGGACTTGTCCAAGGATTAATAAGAAAGCTCCTGTCAACAAGCTTAACACCTCACTAACTAATGAACTGTGAAATCGCATAAATGATCCTTTGAGTTACTAATGATTGACTTGGGAGTAAGGCTGCATTACTGAGTAACTTCTTCTAAGTTAACTAAAAATTCAAAGCATTTATAAAAGCATTATAAAATCTCTAACCTTTCATGATTTAATAAATCCATATAATCATTATCACTTGCTCTAAGGCATAAACTCAAATCTCACATAATTCTTCCTATGGCCCTTTTAAGCTCTAACATAACAGAATTTTCGAAGACCTCTTTTTCACTTCTACTCTTGGACTCCCGCAGCCTCTTTTCTATAAAGCAACCAAAGTGATATATTTTTTAGAACACCAAACAGTCCTTATCACTCCCTGAATCAAGCCTCTCAGCAGCTTCCCATTACACTTTGAAGCAAACCCAGTTCCTTGTCCTAGCCTACAAGGTCCTACATAACCCACCCTACTCTCCTCCTGACCCTCATCTTTCACAACTCCTACTGGGCTCTGCTACCTCCACCTTGTCTATTCTATGCCAAGACTATTCCAGCCTCAGGGACTTTGCACTGGTCGTTTCTTTGCCTGAAATATTCCTCCCACTGCTGGGCAGGTGGGTGTAAGCTCAAATACCACCTCCTCACAGAGGACCCTGACCACCCTAGTAAAAGCAGACCCAGCCACCCTGATCACTTTCTATCATATCCCTCATTTTATGTTAAATTTTTTATATCTTGCATGTCTTCCTTAAAATGCTCATGCTTTCCTCTACTTTCTTGAATATATGGAGTATATTTTAAATAGCTATTGCTTGTCTAATTCTATTATCTGTGTCATTTCTGGGTCTGCTTCTACTAATTGGTTTTTCTCCTCATTATGGGTAAAATTTTCCTCCTTCTTTGCATGCTTGGTAGTGTTTGATCAGATGTCAGACATTGTCAATTTTATTTTAATTTAAATCACCCATAAGTTTTTCGGGCTTTGTTCTGGACTGCAGTTAATTTACCTAAAAGAAGTTTGACCTTTTTAAGTTTTGTTAGGTGGGTCCAGAGCAGCCTTTATTTTAGGGCTAATTTGGCTCCATGACTGAGACAATCCCCTTGCAAAGACTCTTCTTGATGCCCCATGTATTATGAGCTTTCTACTCTGGCTGTTGGGAATGTAAACTGTTCCCAGCCCTTTGTTAGACTCAGAACTGTTTTACCTTCTCCTTTCTGGTGGTTTTTCTGCTTCCAGCCAAGAAGGAGTAAGAGAGACTGGATTTACCCTCCCCTTTTAAGCAACCACAAAACTGAGCAACGTATATTAAATAAGCATTTCCAGACTTTGGACATGAGGCAGCAGAGCACAGCAATCTCTGAGAGAATAAAAACAAAACAAGCCATACAATTTCCCCAGCTTGCTGCATGGAGAGTTTTCAGGCCTTAGTGCAGGGAGGAAAGAGCCCAGGCAGAGTCCAGCGATCCTGAGATGAGGAGATAGTTGGGCAGCTTGGGGAGGCCAAGGCAGCTAGAATTCACAGGGCGGAGTACTGGAGAGGACAGAACTACTGGAGAAGAGTGTATAAGTTTCAGAGATCTGCAGAAGGGTCTACTCATTTTATTTTCCTCTCAGAATTTACCATCTCACATTATTCTAATTATTTGTGTATTTACTTGTTATTTATTTCCCCGTGATACTAAGTCCTTACATGTCTCATTTCCTACCTAGAACAATGTCTGGCATATAGTAGGTACTTAGTAAAGTATTGACTGAATAAATAGATGGACAGAAATTTTTGTTTGCTTGGATCGCTCTCTATTCCCAGTGCTTAGAAGAGTGCTTGACACATAGTAGGGGTTCAATTAATATTTGTTGAAGGAATAAATGAAAGAATGAGAAAAACAAGATGGTACCTACCAAAATGGAAGGTATGTTCTAAATCTGTGGATCTTGGTAATCAGAGAATATTATTTCATTATTAAAGCAGGTTTATATCCATATGCATAGCCCAAAAAGGTGGCCTAAAATTTTGGCTGTTAATTTTCACTTATCATGACCATGTTTGAGAGGCCATTCACCAGGCATATCAATAAATCAAATGAAATGAATGTTGCCAAATTAAAACTGTGCCTATTTGTCATTAACTGAGAGTCCACAGCAGAAATGTGAATCTGAACCTTTACTTAAAGTCCCATTTTCTCCAAGAAGCCCACAGTCCATAAACACATTATGGACTATTTCCCTAAACTCTCATGTCTACATACCTGTTTCAACAAAACATACACATATCATTTTGAAAACAATTCAGAAAATATTTACTGAGCACCTCTTGGCATCTGGCCATCTGGCTTGTCTTGCCTGATCTTGATGTTTATTTTATTTAAAACTTTGTACTTAGGTAAGCATTTACTTTTAAAGAATTGCAGGTAACTCTCAAAATAATACGATGATGGTAGCAGTGCTCTACTCATTTCCCAGCCATTCTAGAGAAATGAGAGTTGGAAGGTATCATATATCTCTAGGCTCCTGGAATTAAAATCTAAGAGACATCAGTTCAAGCACCCAATTTGGGTTTCTGAGAAGTACAACTAATTAATGTACTTTTTACAATTCCAGCTTCTTTTAAAATAAACATTTGATACAATTTGCATTTTCTAGTCATAAATAAATATTCATAACAATGAAGATTCCCATCAAATGGAAGATAATTTTAAAGAGACACTTTCAAATGGTTACATAAGGATTTAACCTGGAAGGATGTTAGTAATTCAGGCCCGAACACAATTCCCAAGTAAAATACAGACTCATATTCATCTACAGTGAATCACTCACCTTTTCTCGTTGGTCAAGTATGTGTGACACGGTTGCTGTCATACAGACCAATATCTGCAAGATCTTTGGTAAGTATGCACTGATCAGATGACTAATGTTCTTCAATACTATTTCAAGGCTATTTAAGATACCATGCTGACGGCCCAAAGGAAGAACTTTAGACAAATCCAAATCTTTTACTGCTTCAATGACTGCAGAATGGCACTCTCCTAGTGAACAAATAGGAAGAGATTTCATGCAAAGTGAAACATTAGTTTGTTACTACTTATAATTACAGCTTTCTTTCAATTTCCCTCAATAATACAGTATTTTCTATTTTTACAATAGAAATCAAAATCCTTTTGATTCTTACCAAATATTCAATGAGCTAGGTAAGGCAGGTTTTACTACTGCTACTTTATAGATGAGGAAACTGAAGAATAAAGGAGAGCAAGAAACCTGTGACAGAACAAAGTCCCTAAACCCAATTCTTAAGACACAATTCCTGAAAGCCCGAGTTACTAAAAGACTTTTATTCCACTAGCAAGTTTCCATACATCTTTCTTATTCTCGGCTTTCCCTGAGCTACACTGTGTTCAGCAGATTCACAGAAAATGCCTTGCTGCATTAGAAACTCCTTGTAGGTTGAGAATTGCATGTTCTATTTCTCTTATAGCCCCTGATTAATAGAAAGATTAGTCCCTTGTGAACAGCTGCCACCATATTGATTTCAGAATTTACTTAAAAGATTTGAATCGTTATTGCTTGAGCAATAACTAACTTCAAACCATCTGACATGAGATCATGAGCTAACTGATTCGTACACCTAAACAGTCCATCCATAAGAATATCATTTGTATCCACGCTCCTGCAAAAGGAGCTATACGCTGAATGAAAACTTTTATGTATAGCTGAAGGTGGTATTACCATGGAAAAAATACAAAAGAAATGCAACATACTACCCTATAAGTAAATATCTATGTTTGGCTAAAGCAAAGCAATTGTGGGACTGGAGCAGAAAGGTCTAGGTTCGCATCCCAACTCTACCATTTTCCAGTTGAATGGCCATGGGCAAAATATTTACCTTTCTAAGTCTCAGTTTCTTCATTTGTAAAATGGGGACAAACAAATAATGATAGTTCATGTGGCTGTTTTAAGAATCAACTGAGATATCTGTAAAGCGGCCTGTGTCTGGTATAAACTAAGCACTCAATAAAGGTTAACCATTATTATTACTAATAATCACTAACACTGCATACCAGAGAACATTCCACAGGGCTTTTAGCTCATTATATACACTAGTGCATCTACTTTGTCCTGACTGCGAGGTTGAGGACAGACATTGTAAATACTCATTTTTCTATTTTCTACCTAGCAGAGTATCTGGAGCACGGGAGGTATTCAACAAATCATTACTCAATAGATGAATTACTCAGTGAACAAACATATGCCAAGACAATTAAGATTAAATTTGTAACATGCTTTGAATTTCTTAGAAGAAACCTATTCTTCATATATGGATAAATATTTCCTATTTTTCAACTGGCCTAAATGTATAACAAAAAAATGCACATTTCCTAATCGGGGGCTTACTATCACAAGGATGCTGACCCAGGGTCAATTGTGAGCTTCACGTAATTGAATCAAAGTTTAAATGAACTGCACTTTAGCAAAAAGACCACCATCAAGGTTGGGAGCCCTAATCAAGGGCTTACTATCACAAGGATGCTGACCCAGGGTCAATTGTGAGCTTCACCTAATTGAATCAAAGTTTAAATGAACTGCACTTTAGCAAAAAGACCACCATCAAGGTTGGGAGGAACAACTCTGTTAGAAAGATGCCGAGGAGCATGAGAAACCTAGCTTGAGATGTTGGAAGTCTACCCCAGAAAACAGGTATTTGGAGTGGGAAGCAGTTGGTAGCTACCCTTCTGGAAGTGCTTCACAGGTTCAAACAGCAGGTCTAAGAATATCTGGATCTCCTCAGGCTGGGTCCCAGCAAGGAACCGCAGAACAATGGCCGTGCGGGTGCCTGAAGCAGATTTCCCCTGAGTTTTACTCCCTGTCTTATTCTTCATTCGCCCATACAAAATTCTGAAAAAGTAAAAAAAAAAAAAAAAGATAACAAAGAGATCAGTGATTTCCTGGGTGTTGAAGGTTGGAGGAGGGTTTATGTGTTTGCACATTAATTCTAAAACATAACACTAATGATTTTGTTTTCTGCAAAGGCTAGAAGAGCAACTCAACAGATTTAAAAGGATATATTATAAAATAAGAAAAAATAAAAACAGAAATTAGATGTTTGACACAGACTCTTAGAAAAACAATAAAACAAGGTTAAGGGAAGCAGAAAGAAGAAAATAATAGACAAAGGCCAGAAGGTGGTTCTTCGTGAGAGAAAAAGAGCAATAAAATAAGCAAGTCAAAGGTAAATCTAGGGCCGGCCCGGTGGTGCAATGCTACAGTACGCCGCTTGGGAGTGTGGCGGCGCTCCCGCTGAGGGGTCGGATCCCACATACAGACCAGTTCCCGCTCACTGGCTGAGTGAGGTGCGGGCGCAATGCCGAGGGTTGCGATCCCGTTGCCGGCCCCGGTCTGGTACAGGCGCGACACTGAGGGTTGCGATCCGTTGCCGGACACGAAAAAAGAC
>NW_007728484.1:168478-170848 GCF_000696425.1 Galeopterus variegatus
AGGTAAATCTAATAAAGGAAAAATGAAAATGAGAATAAGACTATTAAAAGGAAATAACAGAATACAACTATCAGCAAAACAAGGAAACTAAAAAGATTTTGATTAAATAGCTAATTTTCTGGAAAAAACTAATAAATAAGCAAAAGAAACTTAAAAAATCCTGAATAGACCAACAATCATTGGAACACGTGGAGCTCATTTAGTTTTACAGACAAATCTTTAAAATTTTCAATAAAAAAATAATTTCCATGCTATAGTTTTATAGCAGACAGAAAGAAGGATGAAACAGTCCTTTTACATTTGTGAAGGTGGTATGACTGTGATATTGACATGGGTTAATGAACAAAAATAAAACTACATACCAATCTTGCTTAAATATAAAACACAACATTTCTAAATACAATATCCAGTGCTGCATTAAAATCAAATAAAGATTATCACAGGAAATGCAAGAGTCATTAGTGAAATATATTAGATTAGTGATACAGATCAATGGCTCAGTATAAAGTTAATATGATCATTTTAATAGTGGCTCAGTGTGCATTCCAATAAAATTCAAAATTCTAAATAACCTAATAAAACAATCTACTTTCTTAATATAATAAAACTTATTGACTTAACATTCAAAATTCAAAGACAGTGGTTTTCAATTTTCTTGATATTAGGACCCCTTTAGACTATTAAAAATTATTGAGATTGCCAAAGAGCTTTTGTGTATGTGAGTTTTACCTACTGGTAGTTACTGTATTAGAAATTAAAACTAAAGAGATTTAAAAAAAAATTGTTATATTAGTTTATTTAAAAATAATAATAAACTTAATACATTTTAACATAAATAACATATTTTAATAAAAAATTATAATTTTTAACCCCCCCAATGCTGAAAATTAGTGAGACTAAGTAGTATTGTTTTATTTATTTTTTTGTCTGGCTTAGTAGAAAATAACTGAATTCTCATATCTGCTCCTGCATTCAATCGATTGCAATATCTTGGGATTGAAGAAAATCTAACCTCACACAGATGAGCTGGAGAAGGGAGAAATATCTTTAAAACTTTCAGATAATTGTGGATACTCCATTTTGATACTACACCAAACCTCAACAAGTGGTAGTTTATTAAAGGCTAGCTGCAATGTGGAATCTAAAACCCTACCAACAAACTTTGTGAACTCTGTTACATTAAAATCCATGCCTAATTGGCACTTTGAATGGGTTTTTCACTTTTACCTGGTTCTGTAACACACATAAGATATTCAAAAAACATTAGTTTACTGAGTTATGTAGAGATGCCAAATGCTGAAATATTTCACTGTAAACCAGAAAAAGAAATATGTTTATTAACACCTGTTAATATCACTACCCATCTCATCAGAAAAGTCTTTAAGCTGTCAAGTTCACAGGAGGAGATAAAAGTTTTCCAAAATCCTAATTTTTACTTGAGTGCTAGAATTTAGTCACTGGGAACAAACGCTGTCAGTTGTTTTCCTTGAAGTGGCAGGCTCACTGCATTCATGTTCAAGAAAATGCCTGTGAAATACTCAAGTTTGAAAAAAATTATAGTCCATCTTTCAAATGAAAATGGTGCTCTGTGAAAAAAAGTGGCTAGGTCAGCTTGAAACTCAAACACTCACAGAAGTGCCATTCCTTGAGATAAACCAGTGTATAGCAGAAGTATTGTATGCAGACTTCTCACTTTGTCATAGGGGATAGTAAAAAAGACATCTACCCAAGAGTCAAGAGCCATCAAGGACATAGCTTTTCAAAAAATATTCCAAGTATGTGGCAATGAAGAATGACTAGCACAGTTGGGTGCCACTGTCCTGATTCATGCTAAGGTGCCAAGAGTTTTACCCACCTTTGCTTTTGCCTTGTTGGTACAAATGTCAACACAGTGAAAAAAGATAATGTGTTAGCAGTATTATGAAAATTTTTGACTTGATAGACCTCATGAAAGCATCTCAGGGACCTCCCCACCAAGAACAAGCAGACCACACTTTAATATTGGCTGCTCTAGAGGCATTACTGTTCAATCCAGTAACAAGACCATGATAACAACTACCACTACCACCACAGCTATTTCCTCTAGGCTATGTAGGCAATGGGTAGATCAACAGACCAAAAAAAGTAGTTTACGTCATAAAAGAGAACATAAAATTAATTCAACCACTATGTATTGAGGGCCATGGAGTTTACCTTTAGCAGGAATAAGAAAGAGACCATGTTGGATGACGAGCCTTGTAAGAAAAATAAAATGAGGTAAGGGATTAGAGAGTGAGTAGGGAAGATGTCATATAAAGAAGTCAAGGACAGCATCTCTGATAATGGTCATTTCAGATGAGACCAAATGAAGAAGAGTTAGCAGTCATGTAT
>NW_007728484.1:172478-173277 GCF_000696425.1 Galeopterus variegatus
GGTTATTTCATTTCATACATCAAAATAAATTCCAGATGAATAAAATAATCAAATTAAAACACAAAGAATGAGAAGAGACAAGAATACCATTTAACAGTTTTTAGAAAATGAAAATTCTTTTTTTTTTTTTTTAAAAAGATGACCGGTAAGGAGATCTTAACCCTTGACTTGGTGTTGTCAGCACTGTGCTCACTCAGTGAGCCAACCGGCCATCCCTATATGGGATCCGAACCCGTGGCCTTGGTGTTATCAGCACCACACTCTCCCGAGTGAGCCACGGGCCAGCCCAGAAAATAAAAATTCTTAAAGACATAAAAGACAGTTCATAAGAAACACAAACAACCAATAATCTTTTGAACAGTTAATCTTAACTAATATTCGAAAAAATGTAAAGTTATACATGATACCATTCTTCACCAACAAATTAGGAAAAATTAAAACAAAATAAATAATAAAAAAAGGGAACACCACATAGTGTCGGAATGATGTGGGGAAAGAGGCATTTTACGATTGGGAAGAATGTAATGTGGTTCAAACTTCTTGAAGTTAACCAGATAATTTGCATTAGAAATTGTAAAATGTCTATTTCTTGCTTTTAGAAATCTATTCTAAGGAAATCATCAGAGATTAGGTCAAAGGTTCATATAGAAAAGCAGAACTCTGTAGAAAAGAAGAAAGACAATTCTGGACAGCAATTTGGTAATGTTCATCAATTTTCCTATCAAAAATCTATCGTAATAAAATAATCAAATAAAGATGCACAGATATTCAATGTAAGATTAGCTATTTTTTGAAAAAC
>NW_007728484.1:175022-175823 GCF_000696425.1 Galeopterus variegatus
TGTGTTTGTGACTAACTTTTTAAAAAATCGATTTTTAAACAGTATAAATACCTCATCAGAATAGGAAACAGATCTGCTCGGTGAGCTGTTTTCACTACAGTATTATCTTCAGAAATACTGAAATGCACTATCTCTTCCTTAAAGCTTCTGTCTTCAAGCAACCTTTGTAAGTTTTCCCTTGAAAAATAGAATGTAGCATAAATCATCACTTAATCAACAGTACTTTTTAAAAATATAAGAATAGAATAATATGTACATAGAGTAATAGCATAACTAAAATATGATATTATATAGTTCATACTGGGGTTTACATCCATAAAGGAAAATCCTCACTATTTTCCAAACTGACAGGTTTTCAAATTTCAAAATGAATTAGAAGGGATTAGATTTAGTCAAAAATTCAGGTGTGTTAAAGAGCATGATACAAAAGTTTTCTTAGGTTCTTAAAGTGACTGTGATTCCCTAAGTAACCACCAAGAATTTATGGCATTATGAGAGGGTACTTCACAAAGTTCATGGAAAAACGGAATTAAAAAATAATACAACTCTTTCCATGAACTTTTTGAAGTAACCTTGTACTAGCAAGGAGAGAAATGATATAACCTTCACAAAACATATTTTTAAATTAATATTCACTTTTCTACTTTATTATCTATGGAAAACAACTCTTAAGAAATATATTTCCAGTTTTCTCTTCTTGCCTGGAAATAGCATTACGATTACCTTAGAAAAGAGGGAAATTTCTCAGACCTTCAGAAATTATCTTAGAAGGGGCTCTTATACAGAAAGATAAAAATCAGC
>NW_007728484.1:177506-178580 GCF_000696425.1 Galeopterus variegatus
GTTCACAAAGAATTATAGTGCCAAGAATTTATTTTACTTACCTGAAGATATAACTCATATAATTTGGATTCCAGATATAAGGCCCGTGGATTTGAAAATTTAGAGAAAACTTGCAAATGAGCAATTAATTGCCTAAACAAAAACAAAATAGGAGAGTGTTACAGAATCAAAGATTATTTTCTTGAGATTATATTACCCACAATTTTATTCTCTTTGACGAGTACTCCAAACACCCTGCCTACAGTTTCACTGTTGATCATACAAACAAATTTTAATTATTTGCATTTAGGAAATCATTCTCCAGAAATTCCAAATCTCAGNCAGGCCTCTCCCTGAAATTCAGGCTCTCCAACTCAGAAAATTATTCAGGATAATTAGAATGTTTTAAATTAAACCAAACTAGAATGGCTTAGAATGGTTTAAATTAAACCAAAATTAGAAAGTAATCAAAACAGTAACAAATTCCAAAGTTAAACCCAGATGATTTTTTGCACTTATCTCTTGCATAGGTTCTATGCAGCAAGACCCCAATGGATGCCTGAAACCATGGCTAATACCGAACTCTGTATATACTGTGTTTTTTCCCGTACATACAGATGTACTGTGGCCTTGACTTCTGCAGTTTGGGATGCAACAGCAAAACCAGTACAGATTTTTTTCCTTCTTCAAATTTCATGGATAGAAGATTTGTTCTTACTGTAATCTTAGCATCCTCAGCATATGATTGCTTTTTCTTTCTGTAATTTGAGAACTTTCACATTTTCACTTAAAGGAAGCACTTTATGGCTTCTCTCTGGCATATGTGAATTGCCAGCCTCACTGCTGCTGCTCTTTGGGGCCATTAAATAAAAGAAGAGTTACCTGATCGCAAGCACTGCAATACAAGAGTGGGGCAACACAAGATTTCATCATGCTACTCAGAAAGTTGTGCCTTTTAAAACTTATGAATTGCTTGTTTCTGGAATTTTCCAATTTAATATTTTTGGATTGCAGTTGACTGGGGGTAACTAAAAGTGTGAAAAGTGAAACTGTGGATAAGGGGGATCCACTAAGATGGCACCAAGAATGTGATTA
>NW_007728484.1:179612-180650 GCF_000696425.1 Galeopterus variegatus
AAGTATCCCCAACTCTAACATTCTGCAGATAAACAAGAAAGAACTAATAAAGTTTAACCAAAAATCTCAGAAGATTAACAGTTTTCTTCAGGCTGTAAAAGAAAGTCCCAGGAAGAAGTAGGACTTACATATATAATTATCTGAGTAGTTAATCTTGCACAAGGCTATTTCACATTTAGGCCTTAAGAGATCTATCTCTTCCTGTTCCTCCTACGGCTGTGGATCTGTGGACTTTCAGCGACGCTGAACTTACTTTGCTGCAGCTCTTCGTGTCTTTTTCTTCTGGGAGGGTTCGTCTTCAGGACCCACCTCCTCCTCCAACCGCTCCTCATCCCCAGCAGCAGGCTCCTCCTCAGGATCCTTGGCTGCCACCCCTTTGCCTTTTCTGCGCAGGTCCTGGGTTGGAGCAACTTGTAGATCTGCTGGGTAATACTCGTTGCTACAGAAGAGAGAGAGTGCTAGGGGACAGATGAAGAGTGCACACCAATCTGAAAGGTCCTGATTCCGTTTATGAGAGAGATGCTCATGGTCCACAGAATCACACACTGAAGAGACATCAGAGCACCTCAGTCAAGCCTCTTGTACGACATTACTCTTTTTTATTCGGCCCCTCTTAGATATGCTATCTGACAAGTCAATCACTAACTGTAGAAGACAGCCCATTCCATTGTTACACTGTTGAAAATATTTGAAATGTCTATTTTAGACAGAGCTGAATAGCCTCCCTGTTTCTGGAACCAAAACTGGGGGGTGGCGGTGTTAGGAGTGGATTATATTAAATGATTAAAGTATAGCATTAGGACCACACTGGTCACTTTCCACCATGTACACTGTACCATTCTACTTTGCCAATGTCCTTTCTAAAATATGGTGACACAACAAAATTCAGTCTTCTGGGTATGATCGGATAAGACAGATGAACTATCAACTCCATAACTTTTGGAGGCAACCACAACATGACACAGATTCAAACTGAACGTCCAGGCAACAAAAATCAGTTAAGTCTTTATGTTTTATCTCCTCTAAACTAAGCTTGTG
>NW_007728484.1:181239-190525 GCF_000696425.1 Galeopterus variegatus
CGTCCAGGCAACAAAAATCAGTTAAGTCTTTATGTTTTATCTCCTCTAAACTAAGCTTGTGTAGTTGGTATTCACATACATTCTCATTAAATTCCATCCCTTTAATTTTAGTCCATTGCTGTAAATATTATCTTGAAGCCTGTTATTCAATGCATTAGTTTGTGTCACTTTCATTCATTCATCAAAACAATATTTTGTTCTCCATTATGTGCATGGCACTGGGCTAGAGATGCTAAGAAACTGAACAGATGAACTCTCAAGTCCTCACTCAAAACTACAGTGATAAAACAACATGTTTGAGGACAGCACCCTATAACCCTCCTAAATGAAACTCAAGGGTAACGCAGGTTAACCACCAGACTAATACATTAAATTACAACTTGAGGGCTGAGACACTACCGTACCTTGTCTTTTCATTTTGCAGAATCTAGCACTTAATAAATAAAAAATGGATGAATGAATGAAATGAGCAAAGCTGCCCTATCAGTTATAAACTGTACCATCATACATTTAATAACTTCCCTACTATACTCTCAACACTCAGTTAACTACATATTACCTATTTTTAACCTTCATCTCCATGCACAGCATGCACACTAAGTATTCATTAAGTGTCACCTATTATTGGGGTATTGCTACCATTGTTAGTCATTCATTCTTGCTCCCTGTTTGATTATCCTCAGAGAATGTTTATAGGTATTCACAAATTAGTTCTAATATCAAATTAATTGAAACATATTTAGAAATATAAATTGCTAGCCGAAAAATAAAAATAAAAAGCCCATACTATATTTCAAAGTCAAAAATTAAAGGTGACATTTGAATTTTCCATTAGTTTAGATCATCTATAAAAGTATTAGTTCAACTAGTCTAAATTAAAGCATTTTTTAAAAAATTATGTCTTTAGTCTCTAAGTCTTCCTAATTTCAGAGACCCACTTCCTGTTACAGGCTCCTCTTTCTATCCCCATTCCCACAGCACCTTGTACTGTTAGAGTAAGGTCTTTATCCTTAAGCTAAAGGGTAAACTATTTCTTTAGGAAAAAATATGGAAAATTAACATAGTAGAAAGACATATCCTCAGATCCCTGTACTGGTCAGCCGCACACACACAAAAATGTTTTTTTTGAAAAAAAGACATATCCTACACACCATTAATACCAGCATGCATATATATAGTCCTCTGTAATTCACAAAACTGCTAAACATTTTATGACCTTTAAAATAAGGCAAAAGAAGCTAAGTATCACTGTTCTCATTCTATAAATAAATTTATGACCAAAGAATTACATGAAAAAGGGAAAATCATTACTCTTCTGTCATCATATCTACTGGTCTGCGGTATCTTTGCTTGTAACCTTTGCCAGAATGAATTATTCATGCAACCTTTTCACGTGTGCACTGGATCCTATCTCATTTCATCTATTCAAAGACATGGCTCTAGCAGTTTTGTCCTCTTTCTTGCATAACCAATGTTCCCCTCCCTTCTGGATCATATTCACCAACATTACACACATGCTGTTTAAATCTTAAATAACAACCCCAACAACAAAAGCTCTCTCTCTCCCCCTACATCTCCCTCCATCTACTATTACTCTACATCTGTTTCCATTTTAATATAAGAACTGTTCACACTTACCATTTCCATTTTTCTTCTCCATTTTCTCCTGAGCTCTTTTTAATCAAGCTCTCATCCCCACCAGATTAACTAACACAATTCTTGTTAAGGTCACGTCCAAAGCTAATGGTCAATTCTTACTCCTCATCTGATTGTGACTTCTCAGACACATTCGATTCAACTGATCACTCCCTTCTTGAAATACTCTCTTCACTTGCCTTCCAGGATACCAAGTGGTCTTCATTCTTCTTTCACTCTTTCTTGGCCTCTTTTGCTGGTTCCTTATCTTCCAGCCTCTAAATACCAGTGTCAGTCCTTGGAAGTCTTCTCTCTCTACATTCACACCCTAGGTGACTTCATTCCTTGTCTGATTTTAAATACCATCCTCATACTGATGATTACCAATTTATTATCTCCAATTCAAACCTTTCCCTTGAACTTCCAGCTTCTAAATTCAATGCCTACTTGACATCTCTACATGAATATTTACTCAGTATACCAAACTAAACACATCTAAAAACGAACTCTTGATTCTCCCCACAAACCTACAGCTCCTGCAATTCCACCTCACCTCAGTAAGTGCTCTCTTCTAGTTGTTCAGACCAAAACCTTAAGAGACATCCTCCCTTCTTCCTGTCCCTCCTTCCCTGTTCCCCTCCTTCCTGTTCCCCTACAACCACACACACGCATCCCACACCTGACCTGCTAGCAAATCCCACAGGCTGATCTAGTCGCAATCTTGCAAAAATATACCTCATCAAATTCAAGTCCTTCAAAAAATATCCATCCTTAGGACTGCCAAGGGGTTGGGGAGAGGTCGGGTGGGAGACATGGGGAACAACTGCAATTTGAGGTGGTTGGCATGCTGACGGTATTGATTTAATCATCACATCTTGGGCACAGGTGATGACAGTCAGCTTTGTGCACCATGAATATGTATAATAAATTAAAAAAAAATAATCCATCTTCACTGCTTCAACCTTGGTCCAGTCACCATTATTTTTAGCCTGGACTTGAAATCTCTTGACTGGTCTCTCTGCTCTTACCTCGGCCACTCTACAGTCTATTCTCAACACAGCACCCAGAAAAAGTCTTAAGAAAACTTAGGTCATGTCACCCTTCTGCTTAAACCTCCCAGTGACTTCCATTTCACTGAAAGTAAAAGCCAAAGTCCTTACTATCACTTAAAGACCCTACATAATTTGGTCTCCTGTTAACTTTCTGCCCTCAACTCCAACCACTTTCTCCCTGAATTACTCTGCTACAGCTACTTAGACCTCCTTGCTGTTCTGTGAAGAAGCCAGGCATGTTGTGGCTTGTGGCCTGCTTAACCTAACCCTACAGCATTTCCCCATGTTAAGAAATACTGTTGGAAAACATACTTTTTATTAATTGCTTAGCACTGTTCCACACACTACACCCCATAACTTTAGAGCTGTAAAGCAATCAGACACCTACACAGCACATCTAGTCAAAACAAAACAATGTTCCAGAAAGCTCTTGTTATTCTTTGAGCAAAAGTCTATAACTAAAATGTTAGTTCCTCAGTCTCATAGGACATAGTAAGAGGCTCAAGACAGAGGGATTGGTGTTGAGTCACTGAAAAAATACCTTCAAGCCTCAGACAGGCAATAAAACAATGAACGACAGGGCAAGAAATAAGAAGGCCTTTGTACACTGATCAAACTCAAAATGACCTTTCTTATTTTGTAAACTGGAATTTGGTTATTAACACCATGTGTGGGCTGGTTAAATTTTGATTCATATAAAATCAAGTGGTGAACAAAACTAGTTTAGTTGTTATCTGCTAGAGCCAGTGCTTTATGTGTCAATGATTCAAAAATATGACAGATGTATAGAGAACTCAGCCCATTTGGGAGGTTAGTACTTCTTACTTTCTCTTCCTTATACCCTACCAGGCACATACTCCTAGAAGAGAACACTTACTTGATAAATCTCAAGAAAAGCGGGGAAAGCTCCCTGGACCGTGGCTCTACTCTCTCTGGGAATTTGGCCAGAGCTCGCCAAAGTAAAAATCGAAAGTTGGTATGGTCCAGTCTTTCCCAACAATCAGTTTTTAATGCCAACTGCTGGTGATAAAGAGCTCCAACATCCCCTTCCTGGATCTGCTCCCAACTTTCATCTCCAATGGACTTATCCTCATCTCTTACATCATTTTGCAGTTCTTTCTCTGTTAAAAAAAAAAAAAAAAGACTTCATAACCACTAGAGAAATGTTAACTCATGTCCTATGTGTTTCCTTGAGAGGGCATTTCTTTCTCTAATAATGTAAGAAAACAGTAAATCATATCTAAAGCTTATCAAAGATAATATGGTTCTCATTTCTGTTTCCCAATTTTATGCGTAATTAGGCAGTAAAAAATCAAACATTTAAGCACCCTCTGCCCCCTTACATACCAGCATGTGTAGCTGCTTTTTCTAGATGTTCATAGTAGACTTTCCAAAACTGCTTATTTTCCATTTCGTGTGCATGAGAACTAAGAGAAAAGATCATAGAACAAAATATGTGGGACAGTCCTTATTTTGAGATTATCAGAGGGAAAAGAGTGAAAGGATATAACTAAAATGTTAATTAGATTATTCCTCATTATGGGCTTATAAACAACTTTTGCACTTTTCTATATTTTTCAAAATGCCTGCACTGAGCACAAATTATTCTCATAATCATAAAGCACTAAAGGACATTTCTAAAAATGTAAGTAGAGCCTTGTAAGACTATTTTTAAAGGCACAATAATGAGAATGGGGTATGATGTATGACCCATTCAGGAAAGGAGGAGGCCTCTCTTTGGACAGAAAAGTCAATTTATTCAAAGCTAACTTAAAAATAATGAGTTTTCCTCCACCAAATTCAAATACACTTGTTAACACAAAAGCCAAATAAATTCACTAACTACATGAAATATACTTATCAGAACTTAAAAAAGAGACATTCAATGAATCATATAAAGTGTTTAGCCTAGCAACAATATTCTTGAATTTTCTATATTCTTTCTTTCATTAATTTTCTAAAATATGCATGAACTTTACACAAGACATGAACTATATATGTGTGAACTATACATGGAAAACAGACCAACAGGTTTGTTGTTTCCATCTTTCCAAACTGAAGATGTACCCAACAGGAAGATAGCCCAGCCATTGTGTAGAATCACTAAAGGCTTTCAGTAATTGAAGAACCAATATTTTTGACAGTGGGTTATTGGTAACACACAAGTCAGATTCTTCCTGTCTTCTGAAAGTGCACTAAACAAAATGAAGTTGATGTTAGTTAGAGACACTTGTTTTCAGAATATTGGTTTGATGGCTTTGAAAGGCAGTAAAAGGCAGACAAATTGGTTACAAACTGGAAAGGGATTTGTTTATTCTGCTTCTATCAAATAAGAAGTAATAGTTGGGGTTTTGAAAGGCCACACATGACATATTTCCGATCTGACAAAGAGCCAGAGTAGACCATCTGAACACAAATTTCTGTAAAAGGACAGATTTCTACACATAAGTCACAACATATGTATTTTCTATGTAATTATCAAGGTCCTATTTACAGCTAAAGGGATTGTGGATACTAGATAGCAAAGGTTTTGAAAGTCCTTATTTTTAAATTAAAGTATGACTCAATTACTCAATATATGTAAATAAAATTATGCAACTATTATACCTTCTTACTATAAAAATTTTCAATAACACAGAAGTATCACATAAAATAAAAAGTCCTCCAAAGTTATTTTAATGCACAGAGAAACATACATATAACATCTGAACTCTTGAAAGACTTGGCATCACAGAGAATAATTGTGCCACAAAGGATTTAAGGTAGCTATAAATACTGTACACACCCATTCATTTAAATCACACCTAGGAGTACAATCCTGGCCCTATCATTCTGCAGTTGTGAAAGCATAACAGCTTCATCCATTTAACCTATGCTTACCTTATGAGTTCAATAACAGGATCCCAGAGAGCACTGAAGTTAACATATAACATGCCTAACAAATAACGAAGTGGCACCTGTAATTACAGGAGACTAGGTTAGTAAATAGGTAATGAAATATCATAGAAAAGCAGCACAGAAGCACCAAAATGCTAACATCCTAACCTGGACAACCTAAGATTTAGAAACGAGCTTGTGCATTAAGAAAAAAATTGTAGGCATCAATCCAAAATTCCGTGTATAACAATTTTCCCGCTCTCGCCAAAATGTTGCTCGCTATTTAACAAAGAATCAGTAACAGCACAGTGCTCAAACTCACTCCAGACGTTCACACATAAAGGATACATTTGAATAAACAAATTTGACCAATGATTAAAGTATATTCTAACAAATGTTGCCATCACCTTATATGACAAAACTTGAAAGCAATCAGAAAAGCACCAATGCCAAAGAACCCAAGAAAGCACGCTGTGAATGACAGCTAAGGCTTTGCAAGCAGATACCCGAGTTCTCCAAACTGTACTTTACAGGAGTTATGTTCTTGATTGTCTTTGTATCCCTAGCACCTAGTTTGATGTCCAAAACATAGTAAAGGCTTACTGAATGGCTGAATTCAGAACACAGAGTACTGAGTAGTAAATTCATTCCTATTGTAACATAAGCATCTTCTAAATAGAAACCATAGGCTGCTGGAGCAGGAAATAGAGACCATCCCACAAAATATGGTCCCTTTATAGATAAGGAAACTAAGGCACAGGGGTCAAGGTGACAGCCCACAAGTAAGAGCAAGCAAGCCCTCTGCATGATTCCCAGTTCTACCTAGTAGATACCACCTTAACTCTCTACATATAAAGACTGGCCATCTTTACTTCCTGTACAACTAATATTAGTTACTGAATACTGGCATTGCAAATGTTGTTGAAATGACTATGAATAATATTTTTACAGCATGATCACCAGTATACCTAAGGCTCTGAGAGAGACATACGTATACCCATACAAAGGGGTACAAAGAACACCTAATACTCATTTTATGTGCAGGGCACACAAGTAATTTTAACTATGATCAGTTGGTAATTGATATATAAGTTGATCTTCCATCTCTGGTAATAATATAGAATTATATCGTTTCAAGCACTAGACTCAGAGTCAGACAATATGGATCAAAGTTCCAATTCTAAAACATTTACTACTACATAACCTTGAGCAAATCACTTTAACATCCTTGAGCCTCAAGTTCCATTCCATATCTATAAAATGTGCATATCATTCTGTAAACCACAAAGCACTGTGCAAATGTAAGATGTTGGAAAGACCAACCCGGACTTTTATATTTTAAGTTTGCCTTCAAGAGATGGATAGCCTAGTAGGGACTAATAGGCAGGTAAACAACTAAGTACAGTGGGGGAGAGGCAGAAGAGGCTTCACTGAGGAAGTCACTGTCAAGCAGCAAAACAGAAAGGCAATGAATAGGAATGGTCTGCATTGCTTTGAACAATCATCATCCAAACATCAGCCCTTTCAGAAATCCTTCCTGTACACTCTCTTATGCATTCCTCATAGAACATGCCCCCCTGCAGAGCAATGGTATGCCTCCTAGTCCATCTTGTCCTTGAGACTGTGATCTCTTTGAAGATAGGGGCTGGGTTTTTGTGTCACAAAAATTAATTTTCATCATCATCATCATCAGCAGCAGCAGCAGCATCGCTACCATTGAGTGAGTGCTTATAGGTGCCAGATATTGTTCTAGCATTTTATATTTATCTTGTGTAATTCCCAGAGCTACCCAGCAAGTTAGGGACTATTATTTTCCCCTTCTCACAGAAAAGGAAATCTAGTCACAGAGAATTCTGGGTTCAGTAAGTGGCAGTGCCAGGCCTTGACCTTGGCAATCTTGACCACTCTACCTAAACTGCTGTGTGATGATGCTAGCAACCAGAAGTGTCAGTTCTGTTTCCTTATTTAACACATTTCTGCAACCTACTCCCCAGACCACAATCATTTATACCCTACCCTTTAAAGCTTTTTTTTTAAGACAGAATTTGTATTATGAAACTGCTTTACAAGATATTTTTTTTGATAAAGGATTATTTGCAAAATTATCCAATTCCTTAGGGTCTAAGGCTGATACAGTTAGAGAACTACTAAAAGTGAAGTATTACATTTTCAAATGCTCATGTGCTACATCTTGCAACTGAATGATAAGAAACACCAAGAGAGACCCTAAGTGAAACAAACTGTAAAGCAGTCACTTCCCTAATCCATCAGGAAAAGCATTAATAAAACTGAATGACAACTGGTCATAACTGCTGCCCACCTCCAAATCCTCAGAAGAGAGGATACAAAATTATTTCTACTACTTAAAATGCTGGCAGAACTATTTAATTCAAAGCAGCTAGAGAACTGGGGATATACCTTGTTTTTTTTTTTTTTTAAATTATCATTACTTTTTTCTTTGGTGACTACTTGGTATGCTTCCTAAACAGGATTTAAAGCATAAATTTAAAAAAAAATAAAAAGGACACTATTTTTACCTCCTGTAATGGCCCATCAGGGACTGCAGTCTGCACCACATCATGCCTTAGTTTTCTCAAATGAAGAAGCTTCTCTCTGTAATCGTTCACAGTTGCTGCAACAAGCTCTGCCTGGCGTAACACAGCAAAGGCAGACTGCCGCTTTGTGAGCCCATCATCCTGAACAGGCAGAGAAAGCCAAGGAGGCAGGTCAGTATTGTGATTTTCCAAAAAGAATATTAAATGTGAGCGAAGATCTTAAGAAAAACTGGAATATGTTACTGTTTTAAATAAAATAAGCAATACTTATTTTGGTAAATGATTTGTTTTTCTTCACACCATTGATTTCTTGGTGGATAATTCAGATTTAATGGTTAGCACAGAAATGACAAAAAACAGGAAAGTCATTCTCAAAATGACTCAAATTGATTGACAACACTTGATAAAATAAAGAATATATATATATATATATTTCCACTATACAATTCTACTTCTAGAAATTTACATTATGGAAATATTTCCCTACATAAAGATATCTGTGTAAGGATGGATGTTCATTGCTATATTATTTGAGATGCTGAAAAACTACAAACAATCCAACTAATTATCCATCAACAGGGAATTGCCTAAATTAGATATTTTAAACTCTGGAGTACTATTCAAACTTCAAAAGAAATGACATAGAACTAGAGGTACTAATGTAAAACCCTCATGATACCTGCAGTGGAGTGAATTGTGTCCCCCAAAACTCACTGAAGTGTGAATTGTGTCTCCCAAGTTTTATGCATTAGAAACTTAGGCCCCACTGTGACTGTTAAGAGGGTGGGAAATCCTATTATGGTAACTGAAATGTGGAGCCCTGCAGGGGTGATTGGATTGTAGGACCGTGATGCAGTGAATGGATTAAAAATGGTGGTCAGGGGCGTGGTTCTGAAGGCTTTAAAAGGAGAGGAGAGTCTGTCTCTCTCGGCTCTCTCTGCTCCCACCATCTTGCAATGTGAGACCCCTGAGTTACTTCTGCCACCACCAGATGGACTTTGAACTTCACAGCCTCAGAAACTACAAGCAATAAATGTCGTTTCTCTTTCTAAATCACCCAGTTCCAGGTATTCTGTCATAGCAACACAAAATGGACTAATACAATACCTTTGTTTAAATTACATATGTGTATACAAAGAGTCTGAAGGAATATTCGCCAACTAACTG
>NW_007728484.1:192021-193009 GCF_000696425.1 Galeopterus variegatus
AAAAAAAAAAAAAGAAATTACATCGAGTTTTCATTTCTACCTAGCCCTTTGAGGGTGGGGACCCAGAATTTGTATTTTTATTAATCTCTCTGCTGCAATCAGTTTGTAAAACAACCTTTAGGAATCACTGCTTTAAAAAGAAATCATCCCAAAGCAGCATTTTCTGATTAAGGAGCTCTGACAACCACTGCCAGTATATATAAAGAAGAGAGACTGAAAACACATCACAAAACAGTATTTATTACCTTGGATACACCAGTTGAAATGTTTGCTTGTAACTTGGGAAATAATTCCATTAAAGCTTCCTCAGAAAGTGGCCCTTTGCAGCCACATAAGGATAATCTCTGATAATAGAGATCAGCCAACAGCAACACAGATGGCTCCAAAGGAAACATTCTGCAACAAGATATTTATTAGACCCAAACCGGACCACACTGGAGCATTTAGACTATAATATACTGAAAATTGTCACTGATGAAGGAAGCGTAAAGGGTGATATGTAAAAGTTCTACATGGACATTTAGCATCATTTTATGATGACGAGTCTGAGGCCCAGCAACGGTGAGAGGCGTGCTCAAAGACACACAGCCAGCTGGAGGCAGAGGTGGGATTAGAATATGCTACCTGACTACAAATCCAATGCTGCCTCTTCAATCCACATAACTGTAAAAGGAAAACATATAATATTTACGGTTCGCCACGTGGCAGGCGCCGAGCTAGAGAGGGCAGCAGTCGAGTGGTCTAGCACATGGGCTCTGGGGTACAGCAGCCCAGTGTGAACCCAGTCCTAGCACTCATCGGCAGTGTAACCCTGGGCAAACTGCTTAACCTCTTGGTGCCATCCTCATTACAAATATTTACTGAGCGCCCACTACGTGCCAGTGACTTTTCTAGGCACTGAGAATATAGCAGTAAACAAAAGACAAAGTCCCTATCTTTCTGGAACTCACATCCTGGTAGAAGGTAGCCGATCAATAGATAAACCAGC
>NW_007728484.1:193639-207172 GCF_000696425.1 Galeopterus variegatus
GTCCCTATCTTTCTGGAACTCACATCCTGGTAGAAGGTAGCCGATCAATAGATAAACCAGCCAATCAATAGATAAGCCAGCAATAGATAAACCACGGAGAAAAGAAGATCAGGGAAGGAGGCTGGAGAGAGACGGGCGTGTGGGGTGGAAGGGAGAGGATGACCTGCACAGTGGAGCACCAACGGATAAGGGGCGGCCATGGAAAGCAGAGCCCAAAGGAACTGAAGACACGGCTCAAAGGATATCTGGAAGAAAAGCACCTGGGCGGAGGTAACAGCGATGCCAAGTCCCAGTCTGACGTGTGCTTGTCTGTAGAACACCAAAGAGGCCAGTGTGGCTGGAACTGAGTTAACAAGGAAGAGCGGCTGAAGAAGCCCTGAGGAACACAAGGACTTTGGATTTTGTACCGGGTGAGATGGAATACCACCACAGCAAAGTTTCTCAGCAGTGCCACTGCCGACAGTCTGGGCCAGGTAACTCTTTGCTGTGGGCTGCCCTGTGCACTACAGGTTGCTTGGCAGCATCTCCAGCCTCTGCCCACCAGCTGCCAGGAACAGTGCTTCCCTCCCCCAGCGTGACAACCAAAAAGATCTCCAGAATTGCCCCCAGTTGAGAAGCACTGTACCAGAGAGTTGTGAGCAAAGGAGGAACGGGATCTGTGTTACACGTAAAAGAATCTTTCCGGTGCTGGGTATGGAATAGAGAGCAGCAGGCTAGGGTGGAGCCAAGGACACTCATTAGGAGGCTAATGCAATAATCCAGACATGAGATGGTGGTGTAGACCTGGGTTTCATTTTGACACTTTAGTTTCCTGTCTGTAATGATAATGGTACCTACATCTCATGGAGTTATTGTGAGGATAATATTAAATAATGTACAGAAAGTATTCAGAACAGGGACTGGCACATAACAAGGACACAATAAATGCAATTATTAAAAATTACTATTACCATATGCATTGTACAATTTAATCTCCACCAGGTAAGTACTACTATCCCTTCCTTTTTTGTTGTTTTTCTTTTTTTTTTTTTACTGTTTCCTTTGGAGAGATAATGAAGTTGAGGTTAACAAACTTACCCAAAGCTACAAAGCTAGTAGATGGTGAAGGTAAGACTCAAATCTAGGCTATCTTGGCTGTGAAACCTAGTGCTTAGCCAGTGCACCGAGTACAGTCATGCAACTACACTGGAAGTTCACACTTCCACCCTCCAAAACAAATCCACTGCTGTTAGAGATCTCTGGACCTCTGAGGCTAAGACCTACCTGGCCGACCCCACTCCGTGCTATGTGTGTCTTTTGTTTCAAACCTCGACAGCCACCTACAATTGTACAATTTATACCAAAGACTAAAGTGAAAAGTTTAAACAGAATGGTCACAAAAAAGGGAATACATAATATGGTAGATATGGTGATGTCAAAGAAATACTCTTCCCTGAAGGAAGTTCATTTAAATCAAAGAAATGCTAACTTTGCCCAGATTTGGAAAGGTAAGGAGATTCTGGATTATTGCCTTAAGTCTCCTAACTGGTCTGCTTTATCACCCCCTACGGTCTCTTCTCAACACAACAACCAGAGTGATCCTGTTAGGCCTAAGTCACTCCCCTGCTAAAAACCCTCCCACAGTCTCCCCTTGTAAGGAGATTCTGGATTATTGCCTTAAGTCTCCTAACTGGTCTGCTTTATCACCCCCTACGGTCTCTTCTCAACACAACAGCCAGAGTGATCCTGTTAGGCCTAAGTCACTCCCCTGCTAAAAACCCTCCCACAGTCTCCCCTTTCACTCAGAGTGAAAGCCAAGGCCCTACAAGTGCCTGATAGCCATACAGAGTCTGCCACCTCCACCTCTATGTCCTACTCTCCTACTGCCCAATCCCTTGCCCCGCTCAGCCACTATGGCCTCCTTGCTGCTCAAGCCAGGAACCCACCCCTGAGATCCCCAGGTCTGGAACCCAGGGAGAACTCTACACCACAGATATCCTCATGGTGTACTCCCTCACTGCTTTAAGGTGTCTGCTCAAATGTCTCCTTCTTGGTGAGGCCTTCCCTATGTAAACCTGCTACAGTCCCTAACCTTTGCCTTCTCCCTGTCCTGACCCAGCTGTTACTCCACAAAGCACTCAGCACCTTGTAACATGCTATATATTTCACTTATTCATTCTGCTAGTGTCTCTTCTTGCTAGAATGTAAGCTCCATGAAGGCAGGAAGTTTTGTCTGTTTCATTCACTATGCTTCCCAGTGCCTAGAATAGAGCCTGGTACATGAGAAAAGCAAATAAATATTTACTGAATAAAGTAAATGAGAAAGTCAGCTTTTCCAGAAAAAGAAGTAAATGACTTCCCAGGTTTTCAAAAGGCCTCACTTTTACAAAGAGTATGTTATCGGCTCCTCAACAATGGCCCTGTCCTACTACCAAAATCAGCAGCTGGCTAAACTAAACTTAAAAAACAAAGAAAGAAAAACAAAATAAACAAATCAAAAAACTGGACTGTTTTGGTATGTAGCAAAAAAGACCACAGGAATGTTTCCTGAAATGCTGATCATGTCATGCTGAGGCAGAATATGAAAGTGGTGGGAATGTGTATGTTGGAACCACTAAAGAAGTTATGAAAGGTCAACAACATGCAGCGTTATGATTGGGAATAGTTGGCAATATAAACCCCTTAAACTTTACAAGACTAATCGACACACACGATAAAATACCCCTTTATAAAGAATCTGTATTTAAAGATCGTATCAAAAAATGTATTTAATTAAGGGATCTAAATCAATATTAAATTTCACTATGTGAATGCAACTCAGGTATAAAATAGATCAAAATGACTTTTACTTTCACAAAAATAGAAGCTTTCATATTTTATTCATCATTAAGCCAAAAGAAAGATATGTTTACTTACAATACTAAATTCTTTACATGCTCCACAGGAACCAAATGAAGAAGTTCAGAAGATTCTTCCAAACTTAGCAGAGTACTTACAGCTTGGCAAAGAACAAATAAGTTTCCTAAGGGAAGAAAAACAGGAGAAACCACATTACTTATTTCTTTGACATAATAACTATCAAACATCTCATTTATTTAACACTGCTACTTATAGAAAGTTCTTAAAGTGAATTTGTGCCTTCTAAAGAATTACCTGTCAAATGTCTGACTATAACAGAAAGAAACAGAAAAAGAAGTTTCCAAGTATTATATCTTTTTTTTTTTGGCAGCTGGCCAGTACGGGGATCCAAACCCTTGACCTTGGTGTTATAACACCATGCTCTAACCAACTGATCTAATCGACCAGCCCTATCTTTCTCAATATATACTCAGAAGTAGAGAATAAAAACTTATGTTCCATTAAGCGAGATGAGGACAAAATATAATGGCTCCACTCACTGGCAAAGCCAAAAGTAGAACTTTTGAGCAGAGTAGACCTGCACTTTTCAAAAGCTAAGAATTTCAACTAATAAAATCAACTCGTGTTGATTTCATTTTTACAATTTATAAGAAGTCATATATCCAGTGGCAACTACCCAAATATATTCAATTAATGATATTAATTTAATACTCATTTAATTTCTATCCTAGGGGTCTACAAACTATGGCCCATGAGTCAGATCTGGTAGGCAGCCTGTTTTTACATAGCCTGCAAGCCAACAATGTTTTTTACATTTTTAAAGGGTTTAAAAAAAAAAAAAACAAAGAATAAAAAAACAAAGATGGACTGTGGCCCAGTTAACATAAAATATTTACTCTCTGGTTCTTTACAGTAAGGTTTTGCCGGCCCCTGCTCTAGACTCTAGACCAGTGCTGTCCAACTGAACTTTCTGCAGTGGTAAAAATACTTGAGCCAATACGTAGCCACAATCCAACACGGCAGCCACTAGCCACATGTGGCCACTGAGCACCTGAGATGTGGCGAGTCTACTTTATTCTCTCATATATCAGGTTAATATCTAACACAGAATGTAGCACATTAATATTTAAGTAAATGAATGACTACTATACACGTATTTAGCAAAAAACATTGTCCTTGCCTACTTTTAAATTACAGGGTAGTGGGGGAGACATGCAATAGGAAATGGCATTTTGGGCAGGGCAGCCTAACTATGCCTGGAAGAGGCATGAAGGCCTCCCTAGAGGTGTTGTGCTTGAGTTGAGTTTTGAAAAATAAATAAGAGTTCACTGAATGACAAAAGACCTAGGAAGGTCTCCAGGCAGAGGGAACACTTGCAAGGGCAGCCAGAAGGTTGTAAAAGAACGTGTCTTGCTCGGTCACCAAATGGAATGCTTGGAGCATAAGGTGTATCCCAGAGGCAGGGTGGGCGTGGGAGACGGGGTACAAGATGCGGGCTGGGACTCGAAACTGAGCAGTCTTCTATGCCATGGCTTCCTTCTGATAACAGACCTTCCTTACGTTCAGGCCACCCCGACCCTTCGCCACATTATGGAGTACAAGTGAAACACATCCATCTTCTCTGTTTTCCCAGATCAATCTTACAGGGGGTTACACCAGGACGCAATGTTAGTACTACTCTCTGGTATTCCATGTTGTTTACAAGTTACTTTGGGTGTGACAGAAAAGAAAGAGAAGAGAACAAATGGCGATTGTAACTGACCTTTTCCAAAGCTCCCTTGGTCAACAGTCATGAAGAGCGACTCTATGAAGCATGTGACTAGTGGTATCACTGTCTCTTTCTCAAGGGGTCTGTCCAAAAGGGGAAAAGTTCAAACTGGCATTCATGGCTTTTTCACAGAATGGCAAGGAACGGCAAACATATTTTAACCAACACGTCAAGCATCTCTTTCAATGTTAAACACAGTTTATTTCCTTACCTAACATGAGGTAACACTACAAGTGCTGCCCAAGACTGTGAAAGGTGAGTGGTATCTTTATTTGGGGGTAACTGAATTACAGATAAGAGATGGTCCAACACTGGAAACTGTTCCCTTCCTTTCTTGGTTCGAGTCATCTTCTGTTTTCTATATGATCTGAAGGATGAAAAGATAAATAAACGTTTAAAACAGGAGAAAATGTCATCCCTCATGCCCTGTAAAGTCTGAAGTGAAATGGGTTCCTTTCCACTGTGGAGCTCTGGGGGAGCCTGTGGCAGTGGAGGTTGAATATAAAGCATTTTTAAAATGTGGGTCATTTACTGATTTGCAGTGAGAGGCTTTTTCAACTCCATTGGCTCTACTTCTTTCAACTTCTATTTTAATTTGCTTCATAACTTAAACCAAGTCTTTTCTAGGTTTAGGTAATATTTCTCAGCTTTGTGCTGCTGGGCATATTTTTGAGAACTGAAGATGTAGTTCACTGGAATGAACCGACTTCCTCATTCCCCCTTTCCTTTTTGACCTGAATTTTACTACTTCACAAATGTAGAATGATGGTGCAAAGTTACCATGGGGAAGCTGACAAATACCACCAAAAAGGTTATGATGTAGAAGTAATTTTCCCCTGCCGCTTTAATCTGATGTATCGTTATTCAATGACCTTTGCTGACATGCACTTGGTTTGGGGTATCTGTTACTCTGGTACTGTTCTTGTTGGCCTCTGTTGAATTTTGCTCTTGTACTATTCCTCAATCCTATTTGAAAGAAAGAGATCTAATCAAAAGAAAAGTCATAGAAACAGTAAGTAAAATGATTTGTTTTATACTTTATCATCCATGTTCAGTTTGGTTAGCTTGCAAAAGTGAAATATCAGGTTTTTACTCCTGTGTCCTTTTTTATCTTTAAAATGTATCACAAAGTTACATTCTCCTTTGTCTCATACTTATTAAGATAGAGTATTTGAAAATTATGACAGATAATTAAGTTAACTGTCAATTCCTTAAAGTCACCACATCTTGACACATAGCCTTTTTAGTAGTAAATATCAGGTTTTTACTCCTGTGTCCTTATCTTTAAAATGTATCACAAAGTTACATTCTCCTTTGTCTCATACTTATTAAGATAGAGTATTTGAAAATTATGACAGACAATTAAGTTAACTGTCAATTCCTTAAAGTCACCACATCTTGACACATAGCCTTTTTAGTAGTAACCATGACTCAACTATCTACAAAAATCTCACAAAATATTGAGATGCTTAAAAAAAAAATCAGTTGCCATGTCATTTCCCTGCTTTACCACACCTGCCAATGAGCTTCTCCAATAAAATCCATACTCCTCACCTCATCCTATAATGCCCTCTATGATCTGACCCTCGCCTACCCCTCTCGCCCTACTCTCCTTCTTGCTCACTGCTCTTCACCCACATCGACTTTCTGTCCCTCAAACATACTAAGCCTATCTCAGAGCCTTCGCAGTAACTCTTCCCTCTGCCTGGAAAAGTCTCTCACCCAGATCTTCACAAGGCTGGATGCTTCCATCATTACAATCAGTTCAAAGGTTCCCCTCCAGAGAGAAGCAGTGTCATCTCTCCATTCACTCTCCCTCTCAACCCCCTTTCATTTTTGTTCTATCTCTCTCTAAAATCATTTTGCTTATTTGCTTATCTGCCACACCACATCCTTCTCCCCCCGCAAAAAGAACTTTTTCTTATTCATTGTTTCGTATCCAGTGCCTGACACTATAAATATTTGTCAAATGGCAGAATAAGTTTATCTTCTAAAGAGTCTTTTCACATTTATAATCTCTTTTTATTCTTACAACAAACCTGTGAAGTGGGTGGATGGAATGTTACTAAGAATATTCAAACTATTATTTAAACATCTTCACAGAAGGAATCAAGACAAAGGTGGCCATTCACACTTATATCTCTGCGGGGGGTGGGGTGACGACACAGGGATGTTTTCTCACAGAAAGAAATACAGAAGTTGTGGCATCTGCCTTAAGTTAACATACCTACATTTATTTGTTTATTTATACCATGCCACATTCTAAGGAGGATTTGAGACTGTGATGACCGTGTTAGAAGGTCTGACAGGCTCAGACAGTCCCTTGGCTCCACTTCATGGAAGCCAACCAACAAAGCAGCTCACTCCCATTGTACACAACCTAGAATTCTGACCACTTGCAAGAAATGTGCCTGTTGGAGATTGGTGCAAAATTGGAATAGAACAGAGAACCCAGAAGTAGACCCACACATATATGCCCAACTGACTTTTGACAAAGGTGCAAAAAGCACTTTAACAAGGCGGAATAGCCTTTTCAACAAATGTTGCCAGAAAAAGTGAACATCCACAGAAAAAAAAGAAGAAAAACTTGACCTAAACCTCAAATCTTATGCAAAAGTTAACTCGAAATAAACTGTGGACTTAAATGTAAAACATAAAATAACAAAACTTTTAGAAAAAAAAATAACGGGAGAAAATCTTTGGGACCTAGGGCTAGGCAAAGACTTGATACCAAAAGGATTATCCGTAAAAGAAAAATTTAATAAATTGGACTTCTTCAAAATTTAAAACTTTGCTCTGCAAAAAAGCTTTGTTAAAAGAATAAGAATAAGCTATATATTAGTAAATAATATTTGCAAATCACTTATCTGACAAAAGGACTTGTACCTAGAACATATAAAGCATTCTCAAAACTGAACAGTAAAGAAACAAATAATTCAGTTAGAAAACAGGCCAAAGAAACGAACAAATATTTTGCTAATAGAAGATAGATGGCACATGAAAAGATGCAACATCATTAATCACTAGGGAAATGCAAATTAAAACTACAATGAGATATCATTGCACCCCTATCAAATAAAAAAAATAGTGATGAATACCAAAAGCTAGCAAGGATACAGAAAAATTTGATCACTTATATACTGCTGGTAAGAATGTAAAATGGCACAGCCACTCTGGAAAAATGTTTGGCCCTTCTTATAAAACTAACCATGTACCTATCACACAACCCAGCAATTCCATTTTTGGGTATTAAATCCAGAGAATGAAAACATGAATATTCATAACAGCTTTATTCGTAACAGCCAAAAGCTGGAAATGATCTAAATATACTTCAACAAGTGAATGAGGAAACACATTATGCTACATCCATTCCATGGGACACTACTCAGCAATAAAAAGGAATAGACTATTGATACACACAACTTGGATGAGTCTCAAGGGAATTATATTGAGTAAAAAAAGCCAATCTTAAATATACTACATAAATCCATTTATATATTATTGAAATGACAAAATTATAAAAATGGAGAAGAGATTAGTGGGTGCCAGGGGTTAGGGATCCTGGTGGTGATGGAGCACTTCTGCATCCTCACTCTGATGGTGGTTACGGATCTATACACATGATTAAACTGCATAGAACTATACATACCTATATGCACACATACTCAGATAAGTGCACGTAAGACTCATGAAATCTGAATAAAGCTGGTGGATTATACCAATGTCAATTTTCTGGCTGTGGTACTGCAGTGTACTTATGCAAGATGTTACCAACGGGGGAAACTAGGTGAAGGGTATACGAAACCTCTCTGTACTATGTCTTGCAACTGCACGCCAATGTACACTTATTTTAAAATAAAAGGTTAAAAAACTTAATAGTCACCTCTTTCTTTCCCTGAGCGCCCACTTGGTATAAACAAAGTTAACAGGTTTGTGTATCCTTCCACATGTCTTTCTATGCTTATATATGTATTTTGTTTTTACTTTGCAAAATGGGATCATACTACCATGCTATGTGTATAGTTAGTTCTACAACCTGCTTTTCTTACATAACAATTTATAGTGGACACCTTTCCAGTTATTATACATACAGCCTCATCTTTTTACAGTATTCTTGATGCACTGTATTTTAATGGGTAATTTTACCAATATTTCAGGGAACAGACTTAGAACTTACCCCACTGTCTGTTGTGAGAAAACCAGAGGGTACTTTTCAATTGCCATCGAGCCAGCAGTGGGAGGTGCTGCTTTGTTGAGAATGAGCTTTGCCAGAATGGCCAGAGCTTCATCTTTGACCACAACATCATCAATCAAGAAGCAATTGTCAACATATGAGAGAAAGCTTGGTAGAAAAAGCTAAAAAAATGAAAGGAAACCAGATTTATTAACAGGTATAAATTTCAGAATATCTAATAAAGAGAAGATTCCAGTACTTGCAGAGAGAAAAAAGAAAAACAGATCATGAACCTCTCTATAGGAACAATGGAAGCTAAAGACAACACAGCAATGCCTTAAAAACTCTGAGAGAAAATGACTTAGAATCTAAAATTCTATACCCAGACTAGTGTGAGGAGAGAATAAAGACATTTCCAGATGTACTAAATCTCAAAATCTGACCTCCATTCACCCCTCTCAGGAACCTCTGGAAAATATATTCCATCAAAATAAGAGAGAAAACTATAACAAGAAAAAAAAAAATGGGTCTCATGATACAGAAGAGACGCAAAAAGAAGTCCTAGTATAACATCTGTGCAGTGGGCTGAGAAAGCAATCCATTCAGACTGAAACTGCTCCAGGAAGAATGTCTCCAAGAAAAAAGAAAAATAAATAAAATAAAATAAAAATTGAGCTGCCAATGAGCTGCTAAATTATCTAACAGTTTGCTATGTGAAAGGTATTTATAACACTGTTAGAAGACAGACTCATTGACCAGTTATTCAAAGAAAACAATTTTCAGTTTTTAAAGAATGAGGCTATTATAAACTCCAGGAAAAATAAGAGAGTACATTTTTTAAAAAGTACATATAATCATAAAATACTCCTTGTTTATAAGGATTAAGCTTGTGGTCAATATGGATTTAACCAAAATTTGTGATATAACTCTATTGGGAGGATGAGGAATATAAAAGAATTAAAACCCATCTATTACAAGAGGAGGAAGTCTGCAGATGAGAACTAAAACTAACAAATCAAGGAAAAGCAGTATATTCAGGTGATTCAAAAATATAAAGTAAATACCAGAAAAAAATAGCTAAAAATCATTAGATGTGATTGCTGCTGGTGAGTAAGATGGAAGTAGAGAATAAATGACTGCCTTTTAGCCTTATTTGACTTTTAAAACTACATACATATAGTACTCCTACAAAAATAATACTTTTAAAAAAAGGCCGAAGGGAACAGGAGAGAAGGAAAAGATGTAGTTGCTAAGAAAACCAAAGTAAGATAAAGAGTCTTACTGAGCAGAAAGAAACAAGATCTAGGACTTGTACAAATAGGTGTTTCTCTGAGACAAATGAAAGAACATATATTATTACATTATGAGAATACATATTATGAGAATACGTATTATTAAAGACTACAGGGAAGATGAGAGGACAGATACAGAGATAAGTTTCCATGAAGTATACTGTAGTTACAAGTTATAAGGAGTGGCAAATGTTTGATGGTGAGGGAAAAGGGATAAAACAAACTCAGGATTTAACAAGAAAGATTTCCACCTCATTCTGCCAGGTATTTTTTTTTTAATTGATAATTTTCTTTTTTATGATACAAAAGGTAGAATACAATATACTCTGTAATTTGGTTTCTTACACTTAAAATATCTTAAAACATTTTATTAGTAGTACAGAGATCTTTCTCATTCTTTTTTTATAGCTGCATGGTATTACATTGAATAGATGTGTCATATTAAATTTAACTAGTCCTCTAATGATGATAATTTGGAATGTTTCCAGTCTTTTACTTCAAAGAAAAACCTTATAAATATGTCATTTTGTAGGAGTGCAGGTAAATCTGTAGGACAGATTTCCAGAAATGAGATTGCTGGGTCGAAGGGTAAATGCACTTGTTATTTTATAAATATTCTCAAACTGCTCTCTGTAATGGATGTATGCCAGGTACCTATTTTGTAGCTATGAAATGAATTCACAACCTTCCTCCAACGCAAACTGTTTCAGAAACTATTTTCTATGCTTCAAATTCACATAAAAGTTCTCTAAACTGGTCAATGGATGTATGCCAGGTACCTATTTTGTAGCTATGAAATGAATTCACAACCTTCCTCCAATGCAAACTGTTTCAGAAACTATTTTCTATGCTTCAAATTCACATAAAAGTTCTCTAAACTGGTTTTTCAATTTTACCACATTGTTCTGTAACTACCTAAAGTATTATTAAAAAACAAGTTGGCTACTGGGTATCATTTTAAATGCCTAAGCATATGGAATAAAGTTTCACCTGTAACCTAGAACTGAGTATAATTTCTTTAAAAAAAAATTGACTAAAACATCAAGCAGTTATTCTGATCCTCTCAAAAAACTAAACAAAAAAATCACAGGGTTTCAAATTTGATTATTTTATCATGACAGATTTAAAAAAAAATACTCAAAACTTAATATCTTGCTTACCTGCTCAAACTGCTTCATAGCAAACATGACTTCAGAAAAATCCAAAATTAAACGTCTTTCAAACCTGCTTTCAAAAATCTGCGGACGAGTTAAAACTATTAATGTAACGTACACAGAGAGACTTTCCCCATTCCCCACAAAAAGCAGCTAGAAATAAAACCCCAAAAACAACATAGCAGCTCGAGTAAGGGAATGGAGGCACACTTCAATCAGTATTCTGTTCAAATGCTGGCTCTTCTCCAAAGGAACTTACACAGAGGCGAGAAGGCACTCACTATATTACTTGACTCTGCCTAGGAGCTGAACAACTCTTTCCCAGCTCCAGAGAATTACAAAAGGGCAAGTAGCATAACCTTATACCTTCCCAAAAGGTGTATTACTGCACTACATGAAACTAGGAAGAACCTAACTGATCTATTTCCAATCCCACTTCCCTCCAATCCATCTTCTGAACTCACTAAAAGGAAAATCTCATCAAATCACGTCCCCGCTTAGAATTCTTTCTGGGCCTTCTACTACTTGCAGGATAAAACTCGACCTAACTTTTCAAAGCCAAGCAGAGCTTTGCTAATATCACATCCCACCTCTTCCGAAGTCCATGTGCCCAGTCTGCATACACTCACATGAACAAGTCTTTGTTGCTCCCTCTCCTAGTGTTTTCTAGCCCTTTCTCTGACTGGCAGGCTGTTATTTAACCTTCAAGGACTATCCCAAATAGAAGTCCTTCGAAAGCTTTCTCTATTCCTCAACCCCCAGCAGAATTAATAATTATAACTCAATATATCTACAATAGATTAGTTCACTAGATTATCACTACTCACTCCCAGGCCCCCTTTCCAAACAACAATCAAAAACCACAGGCATCGTAGTGTTCACCCTGAAAACCCTAGCCCACACCCAGCACGTGGTAAGCTATACATGTTCATTAAACATTTGCTGTATAGACTTAGCTTTTACCACACTTCATTTTGCTTATTTCCATTACAGCATGCAATTCACATCTCCTTAACAAGATTATAAATTCCTTGAGGGCAGAGCCTTTGTCACACTTCATTTATATTCCCCAGCAGGCTTGCTCAATGCCAAACATAGTATTAACTAGTTAACTACTCAATTAATATTGTTGAAGTAAATTACTTTTTCTATGGTTTCTTTGATGAGGGTCTCTGGCAAGGGAACATTTTCACCTAAGATCAAAGCAGAAATTACACCCAAGAGGGTCTCCCGGCAAGATGTGGAGAGATGAGCTATTTGTAACATTTGAGACAATACCTGTAAAAATAAAAGAAAAAACAATGCATACTTAGCAATCAGCTTTTTAATTGATTGACTGATTGATTGATGAATTGCAGCCAGACACTATGGGGATATGAACCCTTCACCTTGATGTTAGAAGGCTGTGCTCTAATTAACTGAGCTAAAAGGCCACCCCGCAATCAGTTTTCAATAAACAGACTCTTAAGCATAGTAAGCTGGGAACTCACTTTACAGACATCAGTAGGTTTGGTTATCTTTGATCCATTTCCATATTTCACGAGTATCAGATATGCTTCTAACAACCTTTTTATCTGTTCAGAACTTTCACAACAGTTAGTTTTTGTTACTTTTGTATGTAGATCCAGGAGGGATTCCTGCAGAGACAGAATTTAAGAGAGAATTACTATAAAATATCAAATCCGATAATGAAAATATCGTGTGACACAGTTCAACTTTTCACTTTCTTTTGCTTTGGGAGAAAAAACCACATTTACCAGGAGTCACTAATGATAATAACAGCTAACATTTACTGAGTGCACTTTTCCAAATTCTTTACAACCATCCTCACGGCAACCCTGAGGTAAGGAATATTATTACTCGCATTTATCAGTTGAAAAGGCTGAGAAATAGAAACTTCAAATAACTTTCCCAAGTCACATCAGCAGTAAGTGATAGAGCCAACATTCAAACAGAGGAAGTCTGGCTGCAGAACCTTCCTTAACCACTACGTTCTACATCTCAAGATATCATATCAAATAAAAATAGTACAGGGGTGGAGGGAAGGTAAAGCTTAGCATGTGTACAGAAGGATAAAGAAAATATAGCTAAAAGATGATCTCCAGGAGTGCCCTGCAAAACCAAGAGCAACAGCAATGAACTCTTAGATTCCCTATTACACACCCATCCTTAAAAATTAGAACTTACTTGCAAACATTCAAAAAATGCACCAAAATTTTCCTTGTAGATGTACTGCACAGTGGACTTGACCATGTTTTTCAGTGTTTCTCCAACTAAAATCCATGGTAGCTGAGTTTCTGTTTCAGT
>NW_007728484.1:207583-210858 GCF_000696425.1 Galeopterus variegatus
CATCCTTAAAAATTAGAACTTACTTGCAAACATTCAAAAAATGCACCAAAATTTTCCTTGTAGATGTACTGCACAGTGGACTTGACCATGTTTTTCAGTGTTTCTCCAACTAAAATCCATGGTAGCTGAGTTTCTGTTTCAGTAACTGGTCCTAGCTTTTGCAAAATTAGTTTCACTGCCTGTGGGAATGCAAGTCATTAAAACTGACACATAAACCCTTATTTTTAAGCAGTAAACTGTGATTTACCACCCTGATTATATTAGCTACCTTAAAAATCTGGAATAATCAAGGATATGGCAGCTTTGATAATCAAGTTAGCTATGTGTCCCAAAAGGAATTTCCAAACTAGGATGGGAAATTTTATAACTGTCCCCTCCCCACCCACCCTTGCCCAATAATCAATTTATGTTACCTCCTAATATTCAGGATGAAGACAGCAATGATTTTGTAAGTAAAAATATCTAGTCACCCACGGCCTACATCAGGTAACCACTGCTATTAAGTCCCCTAATGCTCCCTATTTAGTGCTTTCAATTTATTCTAGGCTATCCTCCCTCCATATCACTTGCCTAATTCCTTTCTACTTTCTGTTTAATCCTTCCAAACAGACTCTAAGCACTCCTCCCCGTTACTTACCTGGCCTGTACAGGAGTGAAACATATTTCTAACTCCTTTGCACATTTCAAAGATCAATTGTCCAACTCCTTCTACTTTTTCTGGATGTTCATGAAGATCAAGAAACATTAAATTGAAAAGTGCATTTTTATCAGAGACCTAAAATGAAAAATGGAAATGGAAAATTATATTTATAACATAAACATATCCAAATGAAAAAATCTTATGTTATTCTCCATATTCATATATAAATATACTTAAGAAAAAATTCTGAAAGCAAAAGACATTTGTGATGATATCAAACTACTATCATAGTATACTCTTACTTGGAATGTCACACACAAGAGCAATAAACATTCATTTGAAGGTATGTACGAAGAAAAACTATATAAGGCAACATTCTACCTTTTAAAGTAAATCATATATTTGTATTTAATGAGCATAAAAGAAATTTCATACCAATGTTTTTGTCTTATTATAAAAGTCCTCTAAAGTTTTACCATGGAAATTTTANAGCTTGGGCTTAACAAGGCAAAAAAGAGGCTGGTGGCAGAGGGAAATGACATAGTATGGACCAGGAGACATTTCGAGAGTCCCCTCAATGGAGCCAAAGACCTTAGAGTGGTCCACAAGACGCTTTACAATCTGACTCCCTTACTAATACTTCTCTGGCATCGCTTAATTACTCTCACCCTTACACTGTTCTGCCACCCAGGACTCCTTGCTGTTCCTTGAACATGCCAGGCATGTGCTCAGGATGTTCTCTGCTTCCTAAAATGCAAACTTTGTGAAAAGAGGGATTTTTATCTATTTTATTTGTGATTGTATCTTAAGTGCCTGACACACAGACAGTATTTGATAAATATTCACTAAGTGAGTACCTGAATGACAGAATCAAGAGGATTTGGAGTTCCTAAAGACAACTGGGACAAAAATGCCTCTAAGACACCAAGCCTCAGCAATGGGAAGAATGTTCATATCACTGATAGAAAATGGGCAACCAAATAGGGCCTGGCATATTTATTGACACATGAATGAATATGAAGATAGTTTGGTTTCAGTAATACTCAAGTGAAAAAATCCAGGCTGTTGAAGAAGTCATATAAATTTAGAACTGAGGGGCCTAACTTAGGAGACATAAAAATGACAGCTTTTATAACAACTGAAGTCATAATATCAAATCAACTATATTCCCCAATACTGTGGTTTGAATGTCCCCCCCAAGTTCACATTGGAATTTAACTCCAATATGGTGGTGGAAGGTGGGACTTTTAAAAAGTGACTGGATTGGGCCGGCCCAGTGGCGCACTAGAGAGTGCGCCACTTGGGAGCGNAACTACTATCATAGTATACTCTTACTTGGAATGTCACACACAAGAGCAATAAACATTCATTGGAAGGTATGTACGAAGAAAAACTATATAAGGCAACATTCTACCTTTTAAAGTAAATCATATATTTGTATTTAATGAGCATAAAAGAAACTTCATACCAATGTTTTTGTCTTATTATAAAAGTCCTCTAAAGTTTTACCATGGAAATTTTAGAGAAATACAAATGACACTATGTTGCCAGTTCCTTCTAGGAAACTATTACAGTAATTCCCGTTAACCTCACTGTTCATGTACTTGCTGACTTCAAGTAGATAGCACTTTTGATATATATACACCGAAAGCTACCAAAAACCCAAATAACAATCAAAGAGTGACCCACGTTATATCACATTAATTAGTGAGCAAACAGAAAGAGAAGTACTACATGTCCTCACTCATAAGAGAAGCTAAATACTAAACTAATAAATAAAAAAAAAAGAGAAAGAACGAATGATACCACAATCACAATAATACATCGAACTTTCAAAAGAAGACAACTGAGGTTACCAGAGGTGGGAAGGCAGGGAGGTGGGTAAGGGAGGAACTGGTAAAAGGCCATGAAAAACAATGACATTTTATAATGTTGAATATACTAATTATCCTGATTTGAGTACCACATATTGCACACAGGTATTCAACTCTGTACCCACAGTTACACACAATCAAATGTTACAATAAAATAATAATAATAATAATTAGTGAGCAAAGACTAAACCTTACAGTAAGATATATTCAAAATAGAAACAGGTTTCTGTTTACATATAAAAAAATTAGCCCATAAAAACCACATTAAAAAACGATATCTGCTTTTATTCATCATATTCTGGATGGTTAACTAGCAATAAACATACAAAATATCAGACTAACCTTTCTCATCAAAAAAGTAAAGCTTTCAGCAGCAAAATTTCGTATATGTAGTTTTTTATGAGCCAGAAGTGTACTGTACATGCTATAAATGAGAAAAATAAGACATATTTAATTAATCATAGAATTTTAATAAGGATGTATACTACATGTCAATGATACATCCAACACTGTGCTAGGTATGCAAGGAATACACTGTAGGTATAAAATAAGTTTAAAATCTCATTCCATTACTTAGACACCCACATGTGGAACAGAAGATGAAGGCCAGAGAAGGTAAGAGTCCTAGGACTAGTAGGGCTTGTCTTACAGGAAAGAGTCCATGAAAAGCTGAAACTCATGGCGTGCATATAATTAGGATAAAAATGAGAGCAAAGACAAAGCAGGCAGAAATGATCATGGTCAAGAGATAAGGAGAAGGC
>NW_007728484.1:210966-229320 GCF_000696425.1 Galeopterus variegatus
AAATCACATCTTAAGAGTTAAGCAAAGAAATCAGGCAGGAAGGCACACTCCATCACAAGTTGTAGTCAATTGTTCATATAGCATCAAAAAAAAATGGGGTTCTTTTAAGAGTATATAACAAATGCAAAATTGTATCCCTAAGATCCTGCTTTACGGTAACACACCTTTTCCTAACAGAAAGAGGTATAAGTCTTCTTGTTCCAATATTACAAACACCCAATCTAAGGCATATGCAACTATGATCCAAGACCTTTCTTAAAATTCAGATAAACGCTGTCTAGCTTTCTCCCAAATGCTACTTACTCCAAAAGAGGTTGATAGGCAAAACTGTTCTTAATTTGTAGGTGAGTCTTCAAACTCTGAACTATCTCGTTTTGATGGTAGACCAACTGATTGAATGATTGGCATTTGTCAATAACTTCTTTATAAAATTTCCCTGGATAGAAAAAAAAAGAATATGTTTTGCTTTTCCATCATACTACTTATTTTGTTGTTTGGAACATATAAAGTATAAATTACAGGCGAATAAAACAGAAACAAAATAAAAAATACCAAAGTGTTCCGTAAGGTTCAATTCTCTCCATTTCAGCAGACCCTCAAAAAAGTAGGTTTCGACCTCCTGCCAAGATTAAAGCAATCCATTAATCAGATAACTCCAAGAAAACGGTTAACCAAAGTAAATAAGAATAATGACATATTAATATTATAAGACAATTATAGTCAAGAGTTTACAAACTCCTTTTAGTTTTTGTTTGTTTTTTAAAGGGCATTAACTAACACACTTAAAAAGCAATGAGAAGTATATCAAAGGGTGATTTATAGAAACAATGTTTTGTTGATTTGGTTTCAGCAAATAATTCCCTAAAGCCCATATTATAGTCACACTAAGGAAACATTTTTTTCTGTGTTTTATAATTTTAGGCACAAAAAAATGTGCTGACTTTTTACAGTTCTCTTATTCTGCATTTGGAAATATAAATTGCTATAGCCTTATGGGGAAGTAACTTGGCATTTGTATTAAAATTAAAAACAGGTATCTCTTTTGATCTAGCAATACTACTTTTGAAGATTATTTCTTACAAAATTGGCAAACATACAAGTATAAAGATATTTATTCAATTTTACTGTGATGAAGGGGAAACATAAAATGCCTAAATATCCAACAACAGGAAAATGGTTGGAATAACTTATGGTCTATACATAGTAAGGTTTATTATGTGGCTACTAAACAGTTATATCTACATTGAACTAGAAGGATGTTGATGATATGCCCTCAAATTGATAAAAGCAAGTTAGTGAAGTGTATGGTAGGATCCAATTAAAAAAAACAAAAAACACAAAACACCAAAACCAAAAAACCCCTCTATAAATATTTGCACATATTTGTATGATCAAGAGAGAAAAGTATGGAAGAATACACATATATTGAACTGTCAGTGTTGGTTTCCTTGGCAAAGTGTATGGTAGGATCCAATTAAAAAAAACAAAAAACACAAAACACCAAAACCAAAAAACCCTCTATAAATAATTGCACATATTTTTATGATCAAGAGAGAAAAGTATGGAAGAATACACATATATTGAACTGTCAGTGTTGGTTTCCTTGGCAATAGGGGTGGGAAGAGTAAGATAACAGTCTTTTTCTAAGTTCACCACTGTGTGGTTTAGCTTGTTTACACCGTATATGTTACTTTGTACTTGGAAAGGTAAAGACAATAAATTATTACTGTGTGTGTGTATATATGTCCCTGCATATGAATTAATAGAGAGAGAATGAACAGATAAGCACAAACACAAACAGCATGCCAATCTTCTACAATTTCAAAAAAAAAAAACAAAAACAAAAGATCCTTAAACTGTGTTTTGGAAATCTTTAAAAAATAAAAATGAAATAAAATAAACAGGCAGAATAGAGAGAAGAAAGAGAATCCCATTAAGTTTTGCTCAGTGTCCCTTAAGGTAGAAGGGAAATACACATTACAGTATAAAACCTAAATGTAGAAGTCATTTCTATCCTAGCACAGTGACCGGCACATGTCAGCCATTGGTGATAGACTATGACATAGTCCTTTTAGAATGGGACTCTGCAGCTCCTCCCACCAAGAGATGGAGTCTATTTCCTCATCCCTTGAATCTGGCTTGTCCTTATAACTTCCTTTGACTAACAACATGCAATGGGAGTAACCCCATGACATCCAAAGCTAGGATTTATGAGGTCTTGTAGCTTGTTTTCACTCTCTTGGAAGGATTCTGCCATCATAAAAGAAGGCTAGTCTAGCTTACTAAAGAACAAGAGCCCATGAAGAGAACCAAGACCAACAAGCCCCACCAAATTTCAGGAATATGGATCTATAGCAGTGCTTGGAATGCACAATGGAAAGAGTAAAGCTGGAACCACAAAAGTCAGCTGATTATGAAGTCAAGTTAACTGTCTAACACAGCATCACCCTTGGAACTTTCTGCAATGATGGAAATGTTCCATATCTGCACTTTTCCAATATGGTAGCAACTAGCCGCATATGGCTATCAAGCACTTGAATTTTAGATTTATTGTACTTCGATTTAAATCTAATTTTCCATATGTCACTAATGAATTAGACAGCACAGGTCTAATGCATTTACTGTTCATAAAGGAATGACATAAAAAACAATTCCCTTCAACTAACAGGAGAAACTAAAACACCACCTATGTACACTTGAAGACTGGCTAACATCACATTCTCTTACCTCATCATAGCTTGCGGTTCTATCAATCCGGTGAATAATATCGATATTCACATTCCCCAGTCGTTCAGCAAACGTAAGAAACTGGGGAGAAAAGCATAATTAAGATACATCATCATTTGATACTTATCACATCCTGAATATCTGTTTGAGTGCTGTATAGTAAGCACATGTGGGCAATTTCCTTGTGAAAGTGGAAAGTTTAAAGCTTCAATTAGCCTCCTTGTACTTATCATTATAAATAACAGTATACTTTGCTTGTAATCCAGACTTGTGTTTTTTAAGAATCATAAAATGTTTAACTGATTTTTGAAACTAAAAGCAGGCATCACTGATCAATCACAAATAAATGTAAATGCAAACTGAAAGACATACCGCCTTTAACAAATGTACTGCGTTACTATTCGAAGATAATGAATACTTTCATGAATATGTTTGCATACATTAGTTCAACTACGTCATTTCAAATAAAATTTCGATCCTTGACAGATGAACCGAGGTGAACGCTGGCGATTGGCTTCCCTAGATCTGTTAGATTTGATACCCAGCTACAAGCACAGGGATCTGGCTAAGACTTTGCAACAAAAGTTTATTTAAGCTGATACAGACCTATGGTTGCATCGTAACTAACATTTGGAAAGAAACTATAAAAAGGCAAGAGCAATAGTGGCCATTAGCTGATAATCACTTACCTCTTCTCACCGGCCCGCCCCCCCCTCCCACTTCGGTCTCTAAAGATAAAAGAGCAGGGGAGAATCGTTCCTAAGCAACCTCCTGGAATAATGAATTTAACACTGCACTGAAGGGAATTCCCAAGACGGGCCAGGCCCACAAACCATAGGTGAAATCTGCTGTTCAGACTTCTTTCCTTCCCCATCCTATGTTTACTACATCCGGAGAGTCTCCCACTTTCGCCGGAGCCTCCAGGCCAGAGACTCACAATCGGTCCAGAACTCTGTAGCCCCGGGAGTCCGGCTCAGAGCCAGTCTCACCGCAGAGGCAGCAGGGACCCGCGGCCCTTGCCCAAGCTCCCGCGCTCACCCGGTAGGTATTCTCGGTCTTGTGGGAAACGGGCTTAGTTTTCATGGCTGCAGAGGGGCAGTGGCCCGCGAGGGCTTCGGGAGGGTCGAATGGATGCAACCGACGGTAGGGAGGAGAAAGTGGCCACACCCTCTTACTCTCTGATTCCCAGGTGCCCAGACTTTCCTCACGTGCGGCTTCAGCCCCTGGGCGCCGCCATGTTGGATACGGGAGGTGCCTGAGCAGATCACGTGGGCGGAAAAAGCGGACGGAGCAGGCGCACCTTCCCCTGAGAGTGGCAGGAAGAGGGGCGGGGCGTGAGGAGCGGGGCGGAGCGTATATGGGTGAGCCGCGTTCTTTTCACTCATCAGTAAAGGTTTATCAGAAAAATGTGCATTTTCATTATAAAAGAAAACATACCGTCATCATTATCAGCTAACAAAAACTGTCCCTCACTAAGTACCTGCACCGTGCAAAGCCCTTCCATCCTTAATTTCAGTTAAGTTCATTGTGAACGTTAAGACTGAGAGGAAATCAAGGTGTATAATCGGTAAGTGGCAGTGTTCAATCAGACTCCAAGCTCTGATACTCTTATCTACTAGGCTCTAAATAAAATTGGAAAATAGAGAAGGAGTTTTAAAGAAAAATCTTTTAATTTCATGCACAACCGCTGTTAACGTTTTGGTGTTTTTCCTACGACTTTGGTAGGGGCAAACGTTCATGCTCCTTCTGCGACAACTCATAAAAAAAGAACCCACCCCTTTAGAGCCCCCGCATGCACCCTCTACCCCAAGGCCATACATGTTTGAACAGTCCAGTGATGGACACAGCTTAGAGTCAAGCCTGCTACAGTGGTATTATTTTATTTTTTTAACTAATTAATTAATTATTATTATTTTTTTTTTTTGGTGGCTGGTGAGTGCTGGGAACAAAACCCTTGACTTTAGAGTTACAAGGCCATGCTCTAATCAAGTGAGTAACCAGCCAACCTATACACACAATTTTAAATATAATTTTTAAATATAACTTTTCTCCCACTTATTTATTCATTCATTCATTCAACAGCTATTTCTGGAGAATCTACTTTGGCCAGACACTGTTCTGGGAGCTGAATAAGAAAGACAATAATAGTATTAACAATTCTGTTTGGAAATATTTAGTTTGAGCTGCATACATCTTAGATAGTCAAGGAGAGATGTGAAGTAAACAATTGAATACATTGCTTATAGAGCTAAGTGTAGCAGTGAGGGCTGGAGGTGTGACTTAAGTACCTTAACCGCACCTGAACACCTGAAGTGTGAAGTATTTGTGACTGGGAAAGAAAGCCAGTAAGGTAGAAACATGGCATGGAAGCAGAGCCAGTGGCCAACTATACTGAAAGTTGAGGATAGAGACTGGGTGCTAGATCTGACAAGGTGAAGATCACTGATGACTGTGACAAGTAAAGTCTAGTTGGAGGAAAGGAAGTGAAATATGTGTGGATTAAGAAGTGAAATATGCCAAAACAATCCTAAGCAAAAAAAGTAAAGCTGGTGGCATTACACTACCTGATTTCAAATTAAACTACAAAACTATAGTAACCAAAACAGCATGATACTGGCATAAAAATAGACAGACCAATGGAACAGAATAGGGAACCCAGAAATCAACCCGCATAATTACAGCCAACCGATCTTTGACAAAGGCAACCAGAATATACATTGGGGAAAAGAATGCCTCTTCAATAAATGGTGCTGGGAAAACTGGACATCCATATGCAGGAGAATGAAACTAGACTTGCACCTCTTGTCATATATCAATATCAACTCAAAACGGATTAAAGACTTAAAATATAAGACCTGAATCTATAAAACTACAGGAAGTAGGTCTGGGCAAAGACTTTATGAATAAGACCTCAAAAGCACAAGCAAGAACAAAAAAAAAAAAAAAAAAAATGGGATTATAGCAAACTGAAAACCTTCTGCATAGCAAAGGAAACAATCAACAGAGTGAAAGACAACCTATAGAAAAGAAAATATTTGCAAACTATACATCTGACAGGGATTAGTATCCAGAATATACAAGGAACTCAAACAACTATGCAGTAAAAAAACAAATAACCAGTTAAAAAAATGGGCAAAGGAGCTGCATAGACATTTTTCAAAGGAAGACATACAAATAGCCAACACGTACTTGAAAAAATGCTCAGCATCACTATTATCATGGAAATGCAAATTTAAAAACACATTGAGATATCATCTCACCCCAGTTAGACTGGCTATAATCAAAAAGACAGAATAGCAAATGCTGGCAAGGATGTGGAGAAAGGGGAACCCTCCTACACTGTTGGTGGGACTGTAAACTAGTACAACCACTGTGGAAAACAGTATGGAGGTTTTTCAAACAACTACGGATAGATCCTCCATATGATCCAGCAATTCCACTTCTGGGTACATACCCAAAGGAATGGAAATCATCATGTCAAAGAGATACCTGCTCTCCTATGTTCATCGCAGCTCTATTTACAATAGCCAAGATATGGAACCAATCGAAAGGTTCATCTATGGATGACTGGATAAGGAAACTGTGGAATGCTACTCATCCATAAAAAAGAATGAAATTCTGCCATTCACAGCAACATGGATGAGCATGGAGAAAATTATGTTAAGTGAAATAAGTCAGGCACAGTGAGAAAAATACCGCATGTCCTCACTCATAAGTGGGAGATAAGAAAGAAAGAAGGAAGGAAAGAAAGATCATGGTGGTGCTTTGGACTTGCAGAGGGAGAGAACATACCTAGGGTTGCCAGGGATGGGGAGGTGCAGGGGGAAGAGCACTGGGGAGAAATTAGGTGGGGGACATGGGAAATAATGCAATTTGAGGTTGTGGGCAGGCTGTTAGTATTGATGCAAGCATCACATCTTGGGCACCAGTGCTGATGCTCTGCTCTGTGCCCCATGAATATGTATAATCAATTTTTTTTTAAAAAGTGAAATACGTGTGGATTAATAAGGTTATCAGAGTTGAGGAAGTGGACATAACACTTTCCGATAGTTGTTAATGGTATTATAGCATTGACTTACCGATTATACAACTTGATTTTTCTATGTCATCACAGGGTTGTTCTAAATATTTTAATGGCTCTGTAGCATTTATGGAGTTTTATTTTTTTTTTAAATAATAAAACATTTAAGTGTCCAATGTTTGGTTTCTTGTAGGCTGATAATTGGCCTTTTTTTTTTTCTTCTTCTTCTTCTTTAGGTGGTTCTTTGACTTTTATGGGTCATAGATCACTCAGGGAAGTCTAAGAAATCAGAAACTGTAAAACTACTAAAGGACCTTCTCCCCAGAAAAATGCAAATAAGCTCATTCACACTAAAATGTGTAGATGATTTCAGAGAATTAAAAGCCTGCAGTTACCTGAGGGTAAGAGCCTTCACTTTAAGCAATGTTCCCAACTTATTGACAAAATCACTTCCACATAATTGTGTCCTTTTTCTTCTTTTATTTATTCTTGGCAATGGAGATAATGGGACAATAGGGAGAGGAGAGAAAAATGAAAAATCAAGGAAACTAGAAGAACCAACACAAGTTATGTTAACCATTTATCTTTTGCATTGTTATTCATTATGTGATCCTCATACACTGACTTAACTCTGATTGGTTAAACAATATGTCACTATAGCATGGTGGCTGAGAGCATGGATACTGGAACCAGATTGTCTATGTTCGAATTCTGGTTCTGCCACTTATTAGTGATGTGACCTTACCTTCTCTGAGCAACATTTTCATATACGTAAATGGAGCTAACAAAAGTACCTACCTCATAGGTGGCTGTTGTGCAGAGTAAATAAGCTAATGAATGAAAGGAGCTTGGGATGGTGCAGGCAACCCTTGACAAATTGCTTAACCTTTCTGAGACCCAACTTCCTCATCTATAAAAAGGTGGTGATGATAATACCAGTCTTTCAAGGTATTGTGTTAGTGAACAGAGCATGAAATAAATGTTTGCTGAATAAATAAATTGGCCATTTGTCCTCTACTCTCTGGCTACCTGACAAGTTCCTGAAGGGCAGAAACCATGTACTTTCTCAACCTGTGTCACCAGTGTGTCCCTTGAACTTAAGAGTTGTTTAATGAATGTTTGTTGAATTAACAAAGCATTCAGTACTTTAACTCTGACAAACAAGTGTAATATAACTTCCTCATTGGATGTGAGTTGTGTCCCAAAATTTTTAAGGTCTCTCCCAAAGTTAAGATTCTGAGGTTCTATGGAATATCCAAAGCAGCAGTGAAAAGCACCACTGTTTCCTTCTGAAATTGCAGTGTGCTAGGCCCCAGCTTTTTCCATCTGTGTCAGTGCCCCGAATACCCCATACCATCCTTTATTTCCTTTTCCCACTATGGCTTTACCTTCCCCACCCATTCCAGCCAGGAAATTTATTCACATAACTCCCTCATTCTTCTTAAACTTTATCAGGAGCTCCTGGAAGTTTTGCCTTTTAGTCTTTGTTTCCTTATTGCCCAGCACACTGCAATTTCAAGCCCAGGGGACCTTAAGAGCACATGAGCAGTTTACCCATCCTAGACATGAAAGTGGAATCCAGAGAAAGCTTCTGGGTGGGGGTGACATCTAAGTTGAGACCTGGAAGATGAATAGGAGTTAGCCTGGCAAGGGAGGAGCATGAATATTAATAGTATTATCTAGGTAGGGGGAACAGTGCTGCAAAGGTTTCAAATGCTTGAGGCTAATTTGGTTATTTTTAGTTCTTAAGCCAAAGCCATATCCTGTCAAGTTAGCCATGGCCATTGGTGTCGTCCTTAACAATTTGTGGACTAAAGGAAAGAATAGGGACAAGGTGAAACCGAGAGGTGTTTGTTTCCTTATCTGTAAAGTGGGGGGAACAGTTAATATGAAGCTGTTGAAAGACTAATACATAGTATGTGATAGTCTGGAAGGGGACAGACTGCCTGGTGATGTGATCTTGTCTAGAAAGGGGCTCAAGGGGTGCTATGTTCAAGCCAGAAAGATCTGACTCACAACAAGGGACCAAGGAAGTGAGATCTCACACCAACAGAGGGGAGTGAATGAAAGAGAACAGAACAGAAAGCAAATGTTTCACTAATTTTTTTCCTTTTCTTCTTTTAAAATCATGTCATTTGAATCATACGTTTTAGCAATTCTTCACGGTGGTAGTAAAACGTAAAGCTGATCCACAGACCATGCCCTTCCTGAGAGAACTCTATACTGTTCACAGTTGTGTGTAAGTCAGGAGCCAGTAACAGCATGGAGTTTGGTTCAGAAGAACAGCTGGGTCCCAGTTCTAGAATTTTCCGTGTATTAGCTGATGACTGGACGAGTGACTTAAGCTCTCTGAGCCTGCTTCCTCATCTTTAAAACAGAAATAATAACCAGTTCTGCCTTTTCACTTACAGGTTGGTAAGATCATTCGATATAAAGTGGGCCAAAGTCTCCTGTAACCAATACAGAGCTATGTAAACATTAATTATTATTATTGTTTGCCTTTCAGTTACGTGATCACTTTTAATGCTGGGACCACTGAGCTTCCTCCTTTTCAACTTGTTTACAGCTCAGGCCTTAGAAACATTAGATCATAAACTGCAAATTTGTGGGCTTTATAAGCCTAGGGTAGCCCACAGGTAAGTTTTGTTTACCAAACAATATTCGTGAAATATTTTAATTGCTTAAATATCCGAAGATTCCAGATGAAAATCCAGATTTCTAACTTCTCATGAAAGATCAAGAAATCTGCAACACCGGACCCACATTTTGAAAAGCACCAATCATCTGGAGTTGACTAGCAGCCCTTTTGATGCGACCAGTTCGCTTCTGCCCACACTGCTCCCTTTCTGCTATCCTACCCCTGGTCCATACAATGACTTAAGGTGTCCACCTGGTCCCTGTAGGCAGTTCAGTTTGCAACCCCTACATTAAACTGGTCCTCTAGCAGAAGACTATTCTTGGTTTTGGTTTCAAACATGCCACAGATTGTTGCTGTGGCTGCTGCTGTTTTTATTATTTAATATAGTGAGTGACTCACATTTTTACAGGGCAGTTGGTGCCTGGACTCTGTGACCAGGCCCCCCAGGCTCACACACTTGCTGTGCTGTTGCTATGTGAGACCCGGTTTACTTATCTAAAAAATAGAGGGAATACTATTGTCCGTCATGGAGTTGTTATAAGGAGTCAATAATCTAATATGTCAGTTCTCAAAGTGTGGTCCTTGACCAGCAGCATCAGCATCCGATGGGAACTTTGATAGAAATGCAAATTCTCTGGTCCCTGCTCCAAACCTAGTGAATCAGAAGCTCTGGGGATGGGACCCAGGCATCTGTGCTTTCACAAGCCTTCCAGGCGATTCTGATGCAGGCTGCAGTTTGGGAATCACTGACTTAATGTACGCTAAAGCACTTAGAACATTGACACATACCATGGACTCTAGAAAGTGCTTACTGTTATTGCTGTTTAGTCTTTATGTAAGTGTTTGCTGTCATCACCGTTTAATCCTATCCATTTCTATGAGGCAGGTAGTGGTTTCCTCATTTTAAATGTGAGGGATCTGAGGCTCAGCGAACTGCTAAGTGGTGGAGAGATTTGAATCTGGATCTTCTGACTTCAAATTCAATGCTGTTTTCATGTCCCCACACTGCCCCACGTCTTAGGAGTGTGAGCTAGGAGGGGCAGATCTAGAGAAATAAATGCTTGACTGTTGTGTAGACATTTGTAGAGTTCCTGACAACATTTGTTCTCTCTTCTTCAGGAGACAGCATCCTGGTTTTCCTTTGAAAAATCACTCTTCCCTCACATTCCTAGTGTCTGAGGTTCAGGTTAGGTGCCAGAGAGGGCCTGTGTCCTAGGCTGTACTTCCTTGGCCAAGGAACTGGTTCAGAGATGGGCATTTGCTTCAAGCTGTGCCAAGAACCCTACCTGACTTTTTGCTGGAGCTATAGGGAAAGAGGTGCTTCTTTTTCTGGATTTGCCATGATGATAGGAGCCTGAAGCTGTTGGTGGTCATTGTCGTCACTTCATGAAGAGGTCTGCCCAAGAATGAAGCCCACGCGAAGTAAAACAGGCGGCAGGGTAGGGGGAAATGAGAGAGAGAGAATATGCACTGATGAGCTCACATGAGCCACTGGATTCATCTAGTCCTTGGACTTTTCAGTTACCTTAGTACATTAGGAGACTGTGGCAGAAACTGCTGTTATTCCACAGACTTCATTCTCCTTTCATCTTTTAGAAAAAGAACCCCTGTCTCAAGTTTTAGCTGGTTATGCATCTGTGCATTACAGGCTACCTTTCCCCAGCCCTCTCCCACCCCGCCCCCAACCCCCTTGCATCTCGGTATAGCCTTGTTACCAAGTTCAGGAGTGGAAGTGATTTGTGTAACTTCCAGGTCGTCTGTTGAAAGATAAATTTGCTTGTCTTGAACACTTTTTTTCTCTTTCCCTCTGGTTGGGGGAACGTCATTGATTGGAGCATCATTGAAAGCCAAGAGTGGAAGATGGCAAAGCCCCTAGCTTTAGACTGTTCAATTCTTGACTGTTCACAAGAGAGGAAAATAAACTTCTATTTAATATAAACCACTTTGTTTTTGAACTTTTTTTGTTAGTGTAGCTTAGCTGTTACCAAATTCAGGGAGCACCAGGTCAAAGTAGGGGGAATTTGCTATGTTATAAAAGGCAGGCAGGGAAGGTCTCCCTGATAAGATGACATTTAAGCAGAAATCTGAAAAAAGGGAAGGAGTGAGCCTCAGGGCTATTTGGGCAAAGACAGGCAAAGGAACAGCAAGTGCAAAGGCCCTGAGGCAGGACCAAGCTCCAGCCTGGTTCAGGAACAGCCATAAGCCCAGCATGTCTGGAACACAGTGAGTGAGGAGGAGAGGAAATAAGAGGGTACGTGGGGGAGCAGATCACACAGAGCGTTATAGGCCATCATAGGAAATTCCAGACACAGCCTCTTAGCAAAGAGCTGACAGAGTCCCAAGGCAAGGACGATGGAAGGGTACATGCAAGAGGATGGTGTCAGATGCCTGTGGGACCAGAGAAAGGAAGATTGCCATCTCCTTCTGGAGCATCTCTGAGTTGAGCTGGGTTTATATTCATAGGGAATTCCAGAGACAAAGACATTGTGGGGCTCCACAAATACCCTTAGATGTATTCTCCTAATCAAATACTACATGTATAATCAAATGCTCTCTGGAAAGATACATTTTCCAGAGTTTCAGTGGGGATTTAACCCAAGTGGTGAGTAATGCCAGACTAAGAAATGATCAGACCCCTTCATGCCCGTACATCCCCAAGAGCTACACAGTTACAGAATTATAAGCATTCATCCAATTTTCATTTTGCAGACTAGGGAAACCCAGAGAAAGAAAATAACTCACCCAAGATGACATAAGAAATTGCCAGTGGAACTGGAAGCTAGAATCCTAACCCCCAATTTAATAAGATTTCCATTAAAATCAACTTTAATTCATGCTAGGTACAAGAAGTGTTGGTGGAGGATATTTCAAATTACAAAACAATTCTAATGACGCTGAACTGGGTTTGGTTGGAGAATCCATTATTTTATGTCAGCTGCAGGTTTTCTTTTCTAATGATTCTTTTTGCAAAACATCATGGAATTAAAAAAATTGCCCTTATTACACACAAATCAGATAATCTGGATGGAGATAATTAGTATTAATAAGGCCTCTTATTTATAAAGGACTTCGAGATTTTCAAATAATTTAGCATCCATCATCTCCTCTGATCTTCATGGCAGCCCTGTGAGGCAGGCAGAGTAGATGTAATTTCCATCATATCATACAGGAAGAAATAAAATAATGCCAGAGACGGTAAGTGACTCAGCCGAGGTCATGCACTTTTGCTTAATGGTGTCAGACTCTCTTACTCCAGCTCTGAAGCACTTGGCACCACATGCATCTTCCCAAGTGATTAATAGCTGGCACTTTCTAGCTCTTACTACACACCAGACACTGTTCCAAGTGCTCTGCATATAATGACTCATTATCTTCCCAACTAGGTACTCTATTATTATCCCCATTTACTGATGGGAAAACTGAGGCACAGAGACTGAGTAGCTTGCCCAAGGTCACACAGTCTCATAAAACAGTCAGAGCTGAGACCCAAACATATGTAGGCTGTGTTCAGAATCTGTGCTCTGAGCCACTGTACTTTGCCACCTCTCCAATTAAGAGAACTTGGAAGCAATTTTATGAGTCAGGTAGCTCATGGGCACACTTCAAGAGTCTTCGAGATCAAGTTCAGATACCCCATAGCTCCTATGATTGACGCAAGCTCTTCCTTTATGTGTATGGCCACCTGGTATAATTATCCACTTATGTGAGAGATAGATGTGATCAAAAATTGAGTTTTAAACCATTCATCTGAGTGGGGTGGAAGAAGCATCATGCATTTCAACAGCTACTTTGGCATCAGTATTGAAAAGGTTTTACAGATGAGAGTGAACTACCTTCCGTAGTGCTTAGCAATCATCACTCACACTCTTTTTCATTAATTCCTTAATAATATGGAGGATTACAGTAACCATATGCCATTTCATCTATTCTCCCCTCTTTTGGTAGCACTACCTCAATTTTCTTTTAAGAAATTCCCTCTTTGTTCATTCTCAATCAATATTGTTTTGATACCAAGACATCCCATTTCCAGGGTTGGATACATGACCCAGGTCCAGACTATGACAGTATATCCCTCTGGAAAAAATAACTGATAGATTCAGGGAATGGTATGTGATCCTAGTCAGTCCAGTGAAAGTTGGCCCTGGGACATTTATGTAAATTATTCGGAAGCAGGCACTCTCTTTCTGCTTAGTGACTAAGACAGCAGAGTATATATAAGCTGGAGGCTGCTGGCGGCCCTCTTGCCCTCATGAGGGAGAATTTGCACGAGAATGAAGCTAAGACAGGCAAAAGTTGAACCAAGAGATGGAGAAAAACTCAGGTCCTTGATGCCAAATTTCGGACTTTAGATCTAACTGTGTCTAGATTGGACTTTTCAGTAACATAAGCCAATAAATCCCCTTGCGGATTTAAGCAAGTCTGAGTCAGATTTTTGTCACTTGTAATCTAGATTCTTTTCCTGCTTAATTAATGGTTCTGATTAATATAGGCATAACTCATATACCATACCTTCTGGTATATTGGAAGCTCATTGTATCTATTATCTAATGCCACTATTCTGCTAAACTGCATGAAAAACAACCACAGGGTCATGGTACAAGTCTACAGTTGGCTGGGGGTGTTCTGCTGTTCTGGGTTGGTCTTGGCTGATCTTGGCTGGGCTTATTCATGCATCTGTGGTCAGCTGACAGGCTGGCTGGAGGCTGGCTAGTCTAGCACAGCCTTGGCTTAGATGACTCAGCCCCCCGCCTCTGCTTCACATAGTCTCTCATCATCTAGCAGGCTAGCCTGGGATTTTCTCATGGTGGAGTGTAAGGCCTGGCCCCCGAACTGTCATACCACCAATTCCACAGCATTCTGTTGGTCGGAACAAGGCACGGGTTGGTCCATATTCAAGGGATGGGGACATGGCCACCTCTCAATGGGAAGAGCTGCAAATTCCCATTTTAAAGGGCATGGCTACCACAGGGAGGGGTGGAGAACTACAGCCATTTTTAGAATTAATCTACTATACTCATCCTTGTTTCTTTTATAAAATGGTGGTGGTGGGCCGGCCCGTGGCTCACTCGGGAGAGTGCGGTGCTGATAACACCAAGGCCCCAGGTTCGGATCCCACATAGGGATGGCCGGTTCACTCACTGGCTGAGCATGGTGCTGACGACACCAAGTCAAGGGTTAAGATCCCCTTACCGGTCATCTTTTAAAAAAAAATAAATAAATAAAAATAAAATGGTGGTGGTAAAGAGATAAAATAAGCAAATGGATACTGGAACTTAACCAGCTGCTCACTAAGCCACGCATTCCTTCACTGCATCAGGCACGGTATGATGCTACCCTGTTCTCATACCATTTAAAATACATGATTTTTTTAGAAGTTGGAAATAGACACAGAAAACCTGTTCTGAAAAAGACTTTAAAGGTCATCTGGCCCAGCCTCTAGTTTTTCAGAGGAAAGAACCTGTCTCCAAAGTTAGGAGGCTTTCCCAGGCCCACATACTAAGTTAGTGGCAGAGGCAGGTCTAGACCCTTACTTGGTGACTCCCAGTACAGCAGGCTCCATGATCCTGTGCTGTTCTCTTCTCATGCTAAGGCAGTACTCAGTAGTGGCTACACGCTTGCTCTTTGGAGTCAAGTCAGACTGGATTCTAATCCTGGCCTTGTCACTTATTAGCTATGAGACTTTAGACAAATTACTTAACCCTTCTGTGGATGATGGTAATAGTCAGAAACATAATGGCCTTTTATGAAATAACCTTAGAAGTCACGTAGCTTCATTTCCACCATACTCCATGGGTCAAAGCAGTCACAGCCCACCCACATTTAAGGGAAGGGAATGTAGACCACATCTTTTTTTTTTTTTATTTAGCAGCTGGCCAGTATGGGGATTCGATAGACTACATCTCTTGATGGAAACAGTGTTAAAGAATTAGCCGTCATGTTTTTAGAACACCCCAGTAGACCTCTCAAACATGATTTTTTCAGCAACCACTGCATTTCCTGCATTGGAATGGTGGAGGTCTCCAAAGTTGGCAGTTGTTTCCTATATGCTTCTGATTAGGATGGCCGCACCTGAGAAAATAAAACTTAAAGCTAATGGGAATCCCCATGAATTTTGCTTTCTCAGGCCTTTTCACTTGTTCTCCAGGCACCCAATTTCCTGTATGAAATATCTTCTGCTTGTCATACCTAGAGAGCGATACCTGCTTTCGCTCCTGGAACCTGACCAATACAGTCTCCAATGTCTGCTCTCCTAACACTGCTTCTCACATTATTTTAAACCTTCACTTTTCTGGTGCTCCCAAACTGCCCCCTCACAACTCACCCACATGCTCATACCCCCAACATTCTCTCAGGAAGATGATGGAAGGAAAGAAGGAAGGAAGGGAATAAAGAGGGAGGGAAGGAAGGAAAGAAGACCATGTAGGGGTCAACTCTTGTCATGGGTAGACTCATGAAAGGGCAGCCTGGCAAACTGCATGGCAGCTTTAGTAGTCACATATCCCAGGTCCCAGAGGGTCACTTGATCCTGAACTCTTACCAGCTTAGGGGCCAAGGCTGTTTGCACATCCTTTGTGCCCTGTACTGAGCACCTCTTGTGCACTGGACAGGAGCTGGTGGATAAATGTTCCCCTCTTCTGACTCCTGGGAAGATGATCTTGATAGGGTAACCAACCAACTTGTCTGGTTTTTCAGGGACCTAAATTTTCCCTGGTTTTAGCACCGGAAGTCCCATGTTGGAGTTGGTCACCCTAATTCTGAAATGCATTCTATGAGACTCCTCAGGAGGTCCCTGTGGAGCCAAGTCCCAGCTGCCCACAGTTTAATAACACTCACTGTATTGCCTTTCCCTGCTTCTCTGGGATCACATCCCAAAATAAACTGTCTCCATGCAAGCCTGTGTCTCAGGCTCTGCTTTCTATGGGGAATCTAACTGGTCTTCTAATTGGCAGTGCTGAGGTTATCTGTGCAGTAATGAGTATTTCCAGCTCTAGGAAACTTAAAAAGGCAGAGGCAGGGCAAATAAGTCAGGGCTCTCAATAGCCAAAATATCACTTTCCTGATGTTGCTACAAAATTAATCTAGAAGATATGGTATTGTTCAAAGATAGTATCATGAATTATTTACTATCTGGTTTAATTGCTTGAACAGCAAGGTGTTAGAAAGGACAACAGACAGACAGACAGGAGACTTAACTTGTAGCCCCACTTCTAGTATTTAAAACCCTATGTGACCTTTGGCACATTTCTTTTCCTTGGGCCTCAGTTTCCCTATCTGTAAAACGAGGAGGTTGGACTAGTCCCTTTTTGCTTTTACCAGTTGTCCTATCTTGACTGTCGCAGTTATTTATGGGGTGCACAGAGCTTGAAGGATGTCAGGGGACCAGTTAGGGCAAGAAGCCTGGCGGCTAGGAAGGAACATGGCCAAGGGTTCAAGTCAATGTCACTAGCTGAGTACATGTTGCAAAAAGATTTTATACATGTGTCACAGTGGACCACGAGGAACTCCCAACTCATTTCCCTGATAACATTCTTGCTTTTCTTTTTCTTTTCTTTTTTTCATTTTAATGTTTATTTGTACATATTTGTGGGATATGGTGTATTGTTTCAATACATGCTTATAGTGTACACTGATTCAATTGGATAACAGCATAGCTTTGTACCATTAATCCACCACTTCCCCTCCCCCTGTCCTCCCTCCCCTCCCAGCCTCTGGTAACCATTATTCTACTCTCTACTTCTATGAGAACCACTTGTGTGTGTGTGTGGAGGGGGGGGGGGTTCCACATATAAGTGAGATCATGCAGTATTTGTCTTTCTGTGCTTGGCTTACTTCACTTAACATGATGATCTCCAGTTACATCCATGTTGCTACAAGTGACAGGATTTCATTTTTTAAAAATAGCTGAATCGTATTCAATTGTGTATATATATGCCACAGATTTTTATCCATTCATCCATTGATGCGCATTTAGGTTGCTTCTGTCTCTTGGCTATTGTGAATAGTGTTGCAATGAACATGGAAGTACAGGTGTCTTTTTGATATATTGATTTCATTTCCTTCTGGTATATATGTAGTAGTGGGATTGCTGGGTCATAAGGTCAATTTTTAGTTCTCTGAGGAACCTCCATACTGTTTTCCACAATGGCTATACCAATTTACTATCCCACCAACAATGAAGGAAAGATCCTTTTTCTCCATATCCTCACCAGCATTTGTTATTTTCTGTCTTTTTGATAATAGCCGTTCTAACTGGAATAAGATGATATCTCATTGTGATCTTAATTTGCATTTCCTGACGATTAGTGATGTTGATTGGGCATTTTTTTTTTTTCAGCCTGAAGAACTTCCTTTAGCATATCTTGTTAGGAAGGTCTAGGGTTGATGAATTCCTTTAGCTTTTGTTTGTCTGGAAAAAACTTTATTTCTCCTTCATCTTTGAAGGTTAGTTTTGCTGGATATAGAATTCTTGGTTGATAGTCTTTTTTCCTTTAGCACTTTGAATATATCATCCCACTCTCTCCTGGCCTGTAGAATTTCTACTAAGAAATCCACTGAGAACCTTACTGGCTCCATTGAATATTATGTGTCTCTTTTCTCTTGCTGTTTTCAGTATTCTTTCTTTGTCTTGGTTTTTAATAATTTAATTATAATGTGCCCTGGTTTATTCCTCTTTGGATTGAATTTAATTGGTATCCTCTGAGCTTCCTGTATCTGGATGCCATCATCTTTCTCCGTACTTGGGAAATTTTCAGCCATTATTTCTTTAAATATACTTTCTAGTCTCTTCCATTTTTGTCTCTTTTAGGCACACCAATTTTGCAGTTTATTTCACTTGAAGGAGTTCCGTAATTGCTGCAATTCTGTTTCATTTTTTCTCACTCTTTTTTCTTTTTTTTCCCTCTGATTGGGTAACTTCATATGTTCTGTCTTTGAGTTCACTGATTCTTTCTTCTGTTTGATTGAGTCT
>NW_007728484.1:229438-251334 GCF_000696425.1 Galeopterus variegatus
GGGTAACTTCATATGTTCTGTCTTTGAGTTCACTGATTCTTTCTTCTGTTTGATTGAGTCTGCTGTAGGAGCTTTCTATCAAGCTTTTTGGTTCAGGTAATGTATTCTTTACTTCTAGAATTTCTCTCTATTTTTATGTGGGTAACTTCATATGTTCTGTCTTTGAGTTCACTGATTCTTTCTTCTGTTTGATTGAGTCTACTGTAGGAGCTTTCTATCAAGCTTTTTGGTTCAGGTAATGTATTCTTTACTTCTAGAATTTCTCTCTATTTTTATTTAGATTTTTAAATTGATTATATTAATTTGTCAAGTTTCTCATTCTACTCCTGGATTGTTTTCTCAGTATCATTTACTTTTCCATCTGTGTTTTCTTGTGACTCTACAAACATCTTTCTTTTCCCCATGTATTCCCCCTAAACACCTTTAAGAGGATTATTCTTAGTTCTCTCTCAGACATTTCATAAATCTGCTGTTCTTCTGGGTCCATTGTTGACACTTTGTTGGTTTCCTTTGTGTCATATTTCTCCTTTCTTTCTTGATCTTTGCATCTTTACATTGATGCCTGCACATTTGTGGAGATGGCTACCTCTTCCAGGTTTTAGAGCTGCTCTTTGGTGGTGTTAGATCTTTACTTCTCAGTATCAGAACTTAGTCTCTGGTCTGTGTTTTTTTATTTTTTATTTTTTTCTGTTCTATGATGGGTTAATAGCAACCACCACTGAAGCACTGCCCTAACTAATTTGCTGTCCTGTGGTTAATTCCCAGATTAGAAGAAATGTCTTGTGGGGATGAGAACTTAAACTCTATGCCTGAGCTAAATTACTTCCTTACTGTTGTTTCTTAGACTTGGAAAACTTTTTTGTGTGGACTTGATTTTAATTGCTGGTCTTTTAGTCACTTTCAGGTCATGGGGGGTCACCACAGATGCAACTAAGCTGTGTGGACTGATTCTTTCCCACAACCTGTGCTCCATGCAGTTCTATCACACTTACTGTTCTCCACTATGTGGCACCTGTGTCAATTGGAAGGCAGATCAGCTGCCAGTGCTGCTCCCTAGTGCACCACTGGTAAATCAGTTCCCCCTCCCCCTTGCCTGCATTGCAAACATTTTCCATGGAGCAGGCTCCACAGGGTCCCTCACAAAGACTCACTGACCTCTAGGTGATTTCTTCTTCTCATTGGCTGCAGCCTCTCCCTCATAGCAGGTGATGGGGAAGCTTGAGAGCAGCTTTGCTGGCCTGGGAAATGGGATGATGCACTCTGAAGTAATTTTTTTTCAGTGTTCATAGCCCCTTTCTCCCCTGCAGACTCCAAGTAACTTTGTGTAAAGGTGCTGCTACAGCTTTGCTGTCTCAAGGTAGCTGTTCTGTGCACTGTGCCATGCTTGCCTGGGGAATGGCTGGGCCTAGGTCAGGTTGGGGTGGTCCGTCCTCCCATTGTTGTGGCTTTCCACAGCCTCATGGACTCAGCAGGTCTCCCTGCCTCTTCCCTCAAGTTCCAGTGATTACAGAATGGTAATTTTTGCATTTTTATAGTTGCAAGTTGATCTATTGTGGAGGGGAGTGATGCCAGGATCATCTACTCCACCATGTCGATGATGTAACTCTGCTATCTTTAGAATTATGCCTCTACCACAACATTCTTGAGTGTTCTTGAACATTTGAGATTCAACAATCTCAAATCCTCTTTCCACGGCACCAACTAGACTAGATTTCAGGGACAAAAATATTTGCCTCTAAAATTTAAGAAAATTTTTCATAATTTCTGCAGGACTTGAGGCCATGACCATCACAGCCAGTGGAGTGTAGCTCCCACCTGCTTGTAAGGGCCAGTTGCTAAATATTCAAGAATTTTGTAAGCCTAACAACCATTGATAGCTTGAAGTCAACTTTGGTGGGAGAATTAACACCATCGAAATTGGTAAATGTTATAAATTGGGGCACTCCCCACCCCATTCCTCCTTAAGCTGGTTTACCAGCACTTCGCTGCATCCAGCTTTGAACACTGGTAGCTTCTTATCCAGGACTGTGGCTTAATTAAATATGCCTTTCTTAAAAATAATTTTTTCTCCTCTGCTTTTTGGTTTGTGGACACAAAGAGCAGAGTTATTAAAGCCTGTTTTTATCTTTCCCTCCACTGTGGCTTTCCTTACAGATTCTGTGAATCTAAAATATGTAAATTCCTCCAGAGATCTTGGAAGGATTCCACATCCCCAAGCTCTGCACGTTCTGACAGGGGTGGGGCCCTGCCAGGAAACTCACAGAACCACATCAAGGTGTTTGTGCTGTTGCCTCAAAGGAGTTTGTCCTCATGATAAAGAAGAGTTTGCCTATTTGGGTGCTTTGGGAAATTCTTTAAGGATTTTGGAATCCTGCTTAGAATCCTTGCTCTCTTCTTTGGTAGCTCTGTGACTGGTCAAGTTATTTAACCTTGCTGAGCTTCCTTATATGTAGAAGGGATAATACATATTTCAGAGGGTTTATGGGTTTGCTGTGAAGCTCAGGGAGCTATAAAGCCTCCAGACACCTCACTTGTACATAGGCTCCTCACAAGAGGACCTGAGGCATGTTGTATTTGTAATTTTGTGGTCTAAAATACCTCCACCCCCTCCCACAGTGTATAATCTTGTGAGCCTCACAAACCTTGGATCAAATTCTGCTTGTAAGAGTGAATCACACAGCATGTGTAAACACTTAGTCCAGTGGCTGGCCCATTTTGAGAGCTTTATAAATAGCCCTTCTTTGTGGTGGAGGTGCTTTCCCTCCATTACCACGCATTGCACATAGTCTTTCCTCCACTCCCTACATGTCAGTGCCCATCCACGTCTGTTCACAGCTTGCATCTCTTCTTATAATGTTGGCTGCTTGCCGATCACTCACCCTTGCCATCCTGCCAGGCTTATTCCGTAAGGTACAGTATGCAATTCCTCACTGTGTCACTTTCAATGATGGGAAAACAATGTCTAGCGATTATGTTCTTCACAGAAGTGATGTGACAGCAAGGAGTGGTCAGAAATAAATTGCCTGAAGCTCCTTGGTGTGAGGGGAAATCAAAGTTTACTAATACTTAACAAAACAGCCAGCTGGACAGGAAAACAAAGGGCAGTTGAGGCAAAACTGTGACATTTTACCAGTTGTTAAAACAAGAGGCCAATTGTCAGCTAACCATGATGTAGAGACGCTTGCCTTAAGAGCATGTGCATCTCAGAATTATCAAAGGGCTCTAAGCCACCCTAATAATGGGCCTTTACCACAAGCAGACAGCATGCAACCCTCATTTAGTTTTGAAAGATGCAGAACTTTGCATGGTTGTTGTAACAAAAATCTCAGAGCCATTTGCCTTAACTCAGAATGAGTAAAAGGAGTGAGCGGAGTGTCTGTGTGCCTGACATAGCACTCCTTCCCTGACCTCTAAGAAGGGGACTTGACTTAGAGGTACCTAGATGCAGCCATAATTGAGCACCTATTGTGTACAAGGTGCTGTGAACAGTAATGAGTAAAATCAGGTCTCCAGTGCTTTCTATTACACGGTACTGGAAGCTGTCCAGTCAAGTGGAGAGAGTACGGCCATTGGGACCAGAAGAGTCTGTTAAATCTTGGCTCCGCTTTGTACTGGGTATAGAACTTAGACTATTTGTGTAACCTCCTTGAGCCTCAAGTTTCCTCATCTTTAAAGTAGGAATAACACCACCTACCTTCTAGGATCGCAGTGAGGATTAAATGAAAGAAAAAAGACTAAGTGTCTGAAACGTAGTAAATACATAATAAACATTTTTTTTTTTACGACTATTTGTGTAACCTCCTTGAGCCTCAAGTTTCCTCATCTTTAAAGTAGGAATAACACCATCTACCTTCTAGGATCGCAGTGAGGATTAAATGAAAGAAAAAAGACTAAGCATCTGAAATGTAGTAAGTACATAATAAACATTTTTTTTTTTATCCCCCTCTGGAGGCTAAAATACTAGTGCAGTTTTGGTACTCTAAGAAACTGTGTATGTAGCTCTTCTGAATCTTGTATTATTTTAGTAGTTGAAAAATTTTTGTCTTATTACAAAAACAATACATTTTTGTCATACAAGAATTACAATATTTAGGTAACCAAATAGAAAAAGTTAAAATTTACACATAATTCTATATTATGTTAACACCCTTGGGTGTGTCCTTCCACAACATTTTTATGCCTATAAATCTCTTTTAAATCTCTCTATAAATCTCTCATAAATTTTGTGCCTATAATTTCTTTTATGACAAGGCCAGGTAACAATTTTTTCTTGTCATTGGAAGTAGCTCAGATTAACACATATGACAATTGTCCATTGTTATTAAGTAAGTTACACCTGTATTTTGGTGCTTCTTTCCCAGAGAAAGGCACATAGCTGCTGTAAGGGACAAAAACAAGTACCATCTTCAAATTCCCTTCATGAAGTGACTTTGTTTAGAAATCACGCATTTTCTTTTAACTTAAAAGAAAACATTAAAATTTTTATGAAAGTTTTATGAAAATTTAAAAAAAAAACTTATCCCTTTGTATTCAAAAAAAGGCAAAAAGAGATTTCTGATTGTTACGGGCCCATGACTTCTGCCCTAGAAAAGGTAATAAAAGGAGGTAAAATACTTCAACTGTGTGTAATCCACCTTGTTGGAAAAAATAACTGGATTGTCTGGTTAAGGGCTTGAGCAGGTGACCAGGCTACTTTTGGATGGTTGAGGAAACTCACTCCTGGCTGAGAGATGGAAACAGTATAGAATGGCAAAGGTGTGGTCTGGGCCACAAGGACAAGCTGGAACCAGACTCATTTATTACCAGGGCTGGTCTTATCTCTGTGCATAGGCTGGTTTTGAGCCTCCAGACCTTGTGGCAGGACAGACAGATAGCCCCAAGTTTACAGAGTTGAAGTCCAGTTGCTGGGAAAATGACCAAAATTCGTATAGTACCAAACCAGGGGAAGAGGCAGTGGCCCAGCTGCAGTCACTGGTTTTACTCTTGTTATCCCTGCCTTAGTCTAATCCCATCAGACACCACTGCTGGAAGCGCCCTCTGGAACCATGTGGATTGTGGAGGGAAAGGGTTAGGTGACTTAGTTTCTTAGGGCTGCTGTAACAAATGACCACAAACTGGATGGCTTAAAACAATAGAAATTTATTCTCTCATAGTTCTGGAGTCTAGAAGTCCAAAATCAAGGTGTCGGCCTGACTATGCTCGCTCTGTAGGATCTAGGGAGGAACCCTTCCTTGCCTCTTGTAGCTTTTGGTGATTACCAGCAACCCTTGGCCTACAGATGCATCTCTTCAATCTCTGCTTACATCTCTACATGGCTTTCTCCCCTGTGTGCATGTCTCCTCTCTGTCTCTGTGTCCAAATTTCCCTTTTCTTATAAAGACACCAGTCATTGGGTTGGAGCCCATCCTAGCAGTGTGACCTCATCTTAACATGGTTATATCTACAAAGACCCTATTTCCAAACAAAGTCACATTCACAGATACTGGGGCTTAGGACTTGAACATATATCTTTGGGGGATACAATTCAATGTACAACAGATGGATAGACAACCTAACCAGTATCCATTACACAAACTTGTAACACTTATACTAGTCCTTGCTTGCTTTGATTTTTCTGCATTTTGAGATCAACCAGAGACCTTCCTGAGTCAACAGCTTAACTTTTCAGCTCTATTGTCTGTTACCACATAATAATCATCTCAACCTTCCTCCCTCTTATGTCAGTAGAGGTATCTGGGTAGGATTGTCAGGTGAAATACAGGATGCACAGTTAAATTTCAATTTCAGCTGAAAAATGAATAATTTTTTTTAGTATAAGTATGTCCCAAATAGTACATGGGAGTCCTGAATTTTTATTTGCTAAATCTGGAAACCCAAGTTCTGTGCCTAATTTAAAGATCTGAAGTGCTTTAGATAAAGCATGTGTTCTCTGGTTTGCCACCATGCTGTAATATCTACACCTATTTATTTTATTTAGTTAAGTTACCTGCCTGGTGCCTGTAGGTATTTCAGTTTGCAACACCTAGTCTGGAATTGGAGGCCAGTTAGAAGGTGAAAGTCAAGGAAAAATGACCAGAGACTAAACTAAGGCAAAAATATGGGAGTGAAGAGGAGAGGGGTAGACTCAATTGCAATTAGGATGCAGAATAAACTATTTGATGTCTGTTTGAGTAACTTTAGTTTTATCATATGGGCTACCAAGTGAAGCAACAAACTGAGATAGGGATTCAGGAGGAAAAAAGGGTGGGGGAAGGCAGTATCTTTCTACTTAGACAGGTTGAGATTGAAGTATCCTTTAGATGGTTGGTTGTGGGGTGCTTAGAAAAGAGGTAGAGGCTGAAGGTATACTTTCAGAGCCGTAAGAATCTGGGTAATAGTTGAGATATGAATTTCTACTACAGCACAACTGTAGTAGATTAGGAGATAATAAAACCCTGTGGAATGCTAGTGTTGAAGGTGAACAGTGCTAGAAACATGGCAAGGAAACTCAGACACAGTCAAGGAGATAGAAGAATCAGGTTCAGCAATTTGGGCTGGGCTCAGTGGGCGATTCTTCTGTGGTCCTTGCCTGGGTTCGTACATCTGCTTCTGCAAGTGCTCTACAGGGATTTGGTTGTGTCACATTTTCCAGTGTTCCATTGGCCAAAGCACATGACATGGTCAAATGCAGACTCAAGGGGTGGAGATTCCACCTCTTGATGAGAGTATTTACAATATTGTATTGTAAAGGCATAGATGGAGGGAAGGGAAGGATTTGTGGCCACCTTTACAATCTGCAAGATGTTTTTATTATCCCCATTTTATAGATGAGAAAACAGAAGCATAGACAACTGAGCTAACCGTCCAGCCCCACAGAGAGTTCAAATAACTTGTTTATGCTCATAAAGCTGGGAAGTGGCAGTGCCAGGATTTGAACCCTGGTAGTCTGCCTCAGGTCTGTGTCCTTAACTATTTATTATAAATGCCTCTCAATAAAAGCACTCTACAAAAATTGGCTTTTCTTTTTATAACATAAAAGGCAGCATCAAGAAGGGCCTCAGAAATGGTTAATTTTAATAGAACAGCAAATACTTTTGGCCAAATATTTATGCATCCCTATCAGTGATGATTGTCATTGATACTGATTTTTTTTTAAGAACCAGAGATAATTATTACAAACTTTATTTGGCCCAAGGCATAGCAACAAATGCTGCTCTCAAAGTCACAGGAGTTGGATAAAACTATGGAGCAGAGATTAGAACCAATGCTGAAATGAGGAAATAAAACCAGTAACACGTTGAAGGTAAATTGGTCATTTATTTTTCCAGCGATCATTTGTTAGATGTTCCTCATACATTAACTTAGAACTTGCAAACTGGCTGAATTGTAAATTAGTTCATGTGAAATTAAAACCTTCAGTAAACACCTTATCCTGGAACCATATCCTGAAACAGGATGAGGCTCAGAGTTTAGATATAAATTTCACTTCTTTCAGAATCATGACAAAACAGTGAGAGGGAAGGTAGTGCTTTAAATAAATTTACGGAGGATAAATGCCTCAGGGATTCAGAGGAGGGAGTTACTACCCCTGAAGGGATAAGGGACTTCAAGGGTAGAGTGGGACTAGCCACAGTGGTTACTTTAGTGTGCATATGGATTCTAGGTGGGGAAGGAGGCAGTTGTCTAAAATGCAGATCCCCAGGCCCCTCCCCTATTGTATTAGTCTGTTTCTGTTGTTTATAACAAAATACTTGGAACTGGGTAATTTATAAAGAAAATGAAATTTATTGCTTACAGTTTCTGAGGCTGGGAAGTCCAAAGGCCCTCTGGTGGTGGCAACAGTGACCCAGGGGTCTCACATTGCAAGATGGTGGAAGCAGAAAGAGCAGAGAGAGAGAGAGAGAGAGAGAGACAGACTCTCCTCTTCTTTTAAAGCCCTCAATGCCCTTGACCACCATTATTAATCCATTCACTACTGTGTGGTCCTACAATCCAATCACCTCTTCAAGTCTCCACCTTTCAATTACCACAATAGGATTTCCCACCCTCTTGACAGTCCCAGTGGGGGCTAAGTTTCTAATACATAAAATTTGGGAGACACAACTCAAGCTTCAGTGAGTTTTGGGGGGACATAATTCAATCCACTGCACCTAGCTATTCTGATTTATCACCCCTGGGCTGGGCTTCAGCAATCCACATTTTCTCATACATATGCCCAGGTGATTGTAATAAAGATATTCCCCAGGGCACATTTTAAGAATAGATGACAGTAGGCACTGAGCCTCAGAGGAGTTGGACAAGAGAGAGGGGAGGAGAGAAGGATAAGATCATTCTAGGCGGGTACTCAATTACAAGTAGGGTCCTGTTTCTTATATATGATCAAAGATAATTCTTTGTTTGAATGGAGGTCTTTGTTTATTAACCATTACTACTTTTCAGTAAGGTTTCGTTACACAAGCACAATGATAAATGGGCATGTTTGTGGATTGCAACATTGTATGAAACAATAAAAAATGGAATAGAAACTCAATGTTCATCAGTAGGGTGCTGGACAAATACATCTTGCGACAAGCAGCTGTGCAAAGAATGAGGAAGCTCTTTATGTATTAACATGGAGGACTCTTAAATTGTTAAGTGAAGGAAGCAAGGTACTGGGAAGTGTCTCTAGTATGTTGTGAATTTGAATATAAAAGAGGGGAGATTTTCACTTGTATATACAGAAAAACAATCTCTGGAACCCTATACAAGGAAGTAGTCAGAGTGGCTTTTTACTGATGGAAGATGGCAACTGGGGGGATGAGGCTGGAGAGAAAATTTGCACTGTAATTATCTCTAGACTTAGATTTTTGACCCAGGTGAACATATAATGGTATATAATGTTAAATAAATTGAGGAAGGGAAGGAAGGAAGGAAAAAATGGACAGAGGGAGGGAGGGAGGAAGGAAGGGTAGATCGCAATTAGATTTCACCACCAAGGGTTACTGCAGGATGCTAGAAAGGCCATTTGGCTCAGGCATGACATTCACGAAGGGTCTCAGAATTACATCTCCAAATTACATTCACAAAGACTACTTTTACCAGCAACTTTAAATTTGTGTCCCACTACCAAAGCACATCTTCTATACTATATTTTGAATTAATATGTTGATAAATTCTTTAATTACCTTTTAAATAGCATAATTTATATTCCATATTAATTTTGTTTTATTGAAAAATCACATCATTAAATTCTTACCTTGTAAATATTTAAGAACACCTATATATCTTATAACCACGTGTTTGCATTTCATTGCTTTTTAATACATTTGGGAACTTCAAAAAATAGTAATGACCTGGACTTCTTTCTAAGTGGCTCTGCATCAGTTTTGACCTATTTGGGGTTAATGACAGTACTCAGAAGGCAGTCTGGGGTCTTCCTTGAGTTAAATATACAACTATTCTTCACAGTAGGACCTCAAACCAAAGTCTTTGTTCATGAATTTTTATATATGATTATGGGCTGTTATATAAAGTTGTGTATTTGCAAACTATTACTTAGTTTCTATTTATTTATTTATTTATTTATTTTAATTTTTATTGAATCAAAATTGATTATACATATTTTGGGTTTCAACATTGAGATATGTTGATCAAATCAATATTACTAGCATATATATTGTTACAAATCATATTTATTCTTTATGCCCCTTGTCCGATCTCTCCCTATCCCCCACTCCCTTCCCCCTCCCCCCACAATTACCCTAGATTTCTTCTCTCCTTCTGAAAGAATAATGGTTACTCTGTTGATTTGTTGCCTAGATGATCTGTCCAATGCTGAGAGGTGTGATCAGGTCCCCCAATATTATCATAGAGCAGATGCTTCTTCTGTCACTCTGAAATGGGCTTTGTGGAGACAGACATCTTCTTTTCTTTATCTCTGCTGATGAGTCTCCTTGTGTCAATGCACTCCAGTGGTTGGCGGACTATCTGCATGGTGGTTGTGGTGTCTAGCTGCTTTCACTGCAGCCATGGTCATTGTGGTGGCTGTGGTGGGCCACCCACATGGAGGTGATGTTTTTGGCATGCTCTTTTGTGCTGGCAGTGTGCCTGGTTGTAGGGAGTGTCTGGTCCCCAGCTCCAGACCTCAGGTCCCTGGGCAGGCCCTGAGGTGCTGGCACAGTGTGCCTGGTTGTGAGTGCGGGGTCCAGTCCCCAGCCCCATGCCCTAGGCCCCCGGGCAGGTCCTGTGGCACTGGTGCAATGTGCCTGGTTGTGGGAGGGATTTCTGATCCCCTTCTCCATGACTCGAGTCTCCGGGTAGGCCCCAAGGCACTGGCATGGTGTGCCTGGTTGTGGGAGGCATTTATTAATATTACTTTTTACATTCTAGGATGTTGTTGCAGAGCAGTTGGGAGGGAGGGGGAGAGGGGAAAGGGGAAGGAAATGGGATGGAAGAAGGAGGGAGGAAGAGGGGTGGGATTGAGCCTGTGGCATGCCTCTCATTCCCATAGGGGAGACTGGGGGGCTTCCAACAGTGGCTTGGTCATTACTGGGCTGGGTGCAGATGTCACAGGGGTGTGGAAAAGCCCTCACCCCCACCATCTCAGCTCGGGAACCCAGAGCCCTTCTTGCTGTGGTTTGGTGGTTGTTGCTGGGCTGGTTGCACATGTCAGGGAACGTGGCTGAGGCCTGAGACCCCTCCATGGCTCCTGCTTGGGAGAGCCCAGGGTGCTTCCTGCAGGGCGTGGTGGTCATTGCTGTGCTGGTTGCATGCATTGGGGAGGTCTGGCTGAGGCCTGAGGCCTTAGGCCCCCACCACTCTGCCTGGGAGAGCCCAGGGTGCTTCCTTCAGCAGCTCAGTGGTTGCTGCTGGGCTGGCTGCACATGTCAGAGGGGCATGGCCAAGGCCCTCATCTTCCACCCTTGGGACTGGTTGCCTGTATCCAGGGGGTATTGCTGAGGTCCCTGGTCCTCCCCCCTTTCTTGTTTGGTATCCCAGGGGACCTCTGGCCCTTCTGTGTATTGTACGTGTTCTTTGGTGAAATGAGACCTTTACTAGTTAATATGAAACTTTGTCTCTGGTTGCATGCACTTCGTTTTTTCTTTCAGTTCTGTGTTGGATTATTTGTTGTTCTCACCACTTAACCTCTGTGCTGGAACTAATTTTGTTGTATATTGCTTGCTTCTAAAATGGGGAAACTTCCTATGGGGACCAGTACTTGAGCTCTGTGATTGAGCTAAATTGTTGCTTTGCTGCTGATTCCCTGGGGAAGGCTTTTTATGGCGCTCAGATTTTAATGGTTGACTTTATAGGTACTTCCAGCTCTTGAGAGATCTGAAACTATGGTCTGAGCCTGAGTCTTTTCATCAAACTTCACACCATGCAATTCTATATTCCTGACCAGTCTCCTCTGAGTGGTCCTTCACTGATTGGGGTGCCAGTCAGCTGTCCTTGCTGTGCCCCAGTGTTCCTCCAGTGGGCCCATCTCCCCTACCACCCATGCTGCAAACACTTCCTATGGGACAGGTGATGCTCCAGTCCCTTGAGATGACTCACTGGCCTATGAGTGGCTCCTTTTCTTCAGTTGTTGTGCCTCCTTGCTCCTATGTGGGTCCATGGGAACCCTATTAGTGGTCTTGCTGTCCTGGGGGCCACCAAGGCCCTCTTCTCCCCTGCTGCCTCCTTGCAATTTCATCAGAAGGGCACAGCTGCAGCTTTTTCTGGCTCCTGCTCTGTGTGCTCAGCAGCTCCAGCGTGGAAGCAGCTGGGGCTTGAAACAGTTGGAGCAGTTTTTTCTTTCTTTCATCGTGGCTTCTCCAGACTTCATGAACTCTGTATGTCTCTCCTCCTCTTCCCCTGAGCTCCCACAGCCCCAGCTTGGCTGTCATTGCTTTTTTATAGTTGTAAATTGGTTGATTTGTGGGAAACAGTGATGCTGGGTACCATCCATACCACCATCTTGACCAGAACTATTGCTTAGTTTTAACTGTGAGATTTTTCTTCCTAATTCAATTGAAAGGGAGTTCTGTCTATATTTTAAAATTCTGTGACCCTAACTAGAAAGAGAAAGAGTTCAGGATTCCAGATTGTGCCACCTTCAGAGGACGTAGGTAAACACACATGGCTATACACATGTTCAAGCATCTCTTTGTAAGAAGTGTGTAGTATAAGTGGAAAGTTTGCTTCTTCTATTCTTGTGAGGCAGTGTAGCTTAGTGGTTAGGGGCTGTGACTCTAGAGCAAGACTGCCTGGGCTTGAATTCAGCATCACCAACTGTTAGCTGGGCAATACTGGGCAAGTTAGTTAATCTTTCTGCAACTCTATTTCTCATCTGTATAGTGGGTATAATGGTCACTGTTCCTATTAATAATTATATCTACCCCATAGGATTATTGCAAGAATTTTTAAAAAGTGAAAAAATGTAGTAATTTTAGGCACTTAGAGTAGTGCCTAGTATATAACAGGAACATATGTAAGTGTTAGCTATTGCCATTCTAAGAGTCCTAACAGGCCAGTAAAAACAGAACTGGCGGTTTCCTGAGTGACACTTTTAATTCCTTAGTTATTTAAGCAATACAGTATATCCTGGTGTCTATATATGTGAGGCACTATGCTAGGCCCTGGGCAAGTAGAAAGTGCCCATTTTCCATTTCCCCAAAAAAGAAAAAAGAAAAACTGATGTTTATGGCTTCTCAAGAACCTTTTTGCCTGGGGTTGTGCGGGTCCTTTTATCTAGAGCAGGACTGCTGGGAGGGCGATCATACTCTGTGGCTCACCTGCAAAAAACTCTGTCGCTTAGCAAGAATGAAAAATATGGGGAGCACATCGGCATTTCCCAGCGCCAGCTCTTCCTGAACATGCGCTTTGTCAACCTGCCGTGGTCAGAGCTGCCAACACTGGCAAGCTTGGTGTGGAATCACACAGTTCCTGGAATTTGCCCTGTTGGCTTCTCATGGGGTGACTTTGTCCTGATTTCCAGAAATGTTCCTCCAGCTAAAGCTGGGATAATGAGGCTAAATTATTTACTCTGAAAATTCTGATTTGTATTCCAGAGTTCAATCATTTGTACGTGTTAAATGATTTGCATTATTAGAAGGGTCAAGGGGCTTTTGCAGTGTGTTCCTTCCCATTTTATATGAAGGGAATTCATGTGGGCTCTTTCAGTTTGCATTAAAAGAGATGAGAATGTGCAAGGGAGAGAGTTGGAAAAGAGAACTAATAATTATTGAGCACTTATTCTGTACCAGGAAGTTTATATATGTTATTTTGGGGGGAACCTAAACTAGATTAAGGTCTGAGAAGCCAGAGGCCATGTGTTTACTTATCTATGGATCCATTACAACAACTAGCACACTGCCTTGTATACAGTAGGTGCTCCATGTTGTTGAATAATATGAATATATGCATGTTATGTGTGCACATGTCTATCTAGGTATCTATCTAATCTTAGCTAAAGCTCATGCCATAAATTACCTTAGTAATAGTTGAAGACCACCCTATAATTTCTATATCAAATAATTGATTTTATACTTTGTGTTGTATGATAATTGCAGAACTAATTCATGTATTATTATAGTCCCTTGAATTCAAAGATTTTTTCAGTAGTGTGAATTGAATAAATCTGTAGGTTTGATAAAAATAACTTTTTAATTAAAGTGGTTACATTGACTTTAATTCCACTCTCCATAAAATAGGACTCCCCTTGTCTTCTTTTGGTGAAATTTTGGTATTGAGGAGCAGTTGAAAATGAAGCATGCATATTGGAAAATTGGGTGGGAGATGGGGGGGCCAATAAGCCTTGGTATTGAGGAGCAGTTGAAAATGAAGCATGCATATTGGAAAATTGGGTGGGAGATGGGGGGCCAATAAGAAGACAGAGTTTTACCCTCCCTACCATTCTTAGATATTTCAGCTCAGGACTTAGAATTGAGATGAGCTAACTGAAGACATCATCTTCTGGGGATTGTTTTGTCTCGTTATACTTTAAAAATACACCAGGCCCATGATTCCCAAAGTTCAGTCATTTGTGTGTGACGTTCATCATTTTTGCTACAGCATGGTGTCACCTGTACTAGTTTTGATTTGATTTTAAATCAGCTAACTTTCTTAAAATTAAGTATTTTTCTTTTGGAAAGGGGACCACATATCACTACCATAAAATTGGAGACAGGCATCACTTGTTAAAAATTGAATGTAACTGTAAAATTAAATCTAATGAAAAAAAAAGAGAAGGTTGGAAAAAATTCTGTCTAAACATGGTCTTTCTTGGCCTCTTAGCCTAAGGTGTGCTGTCCGTTTAGGGGGCTGCTAAAAGACCACAAGCAAACTGAGCATTTACCCTGGTATTAATCAGAAGGAATGAAATTAGTTTTAAGGGGAATAACTTTCTCTCCATATAATCCAATGTATTTTAAGGCCTGTCGGAGCCACCACCTAAAATCATCTTCCATAATATACATTATCCCACACATTGCAAAACATTTCATTAGGGGAGAAACTTCTAACGATTTTGACTTTTGCCACATACACAGATTTTTGTTGGAAACATCAGTCATGAAAAAATAGAAGAAGTAGCCTTCCGTGCAGAAGTTCATAATTTCAATTTAATGTGTCTGGTAGAGATTTTCCAGTTAAAAGCACATTGACTACAATGTCTTATAATCTTTGTACCTCTGAAAAGGAAAAAAAGGATCTTATTAGGAGCAGTTAGTACTATATCAAAGTCAACAGGGAAAAGGGACCCATGGCCCATCATAGTCCTAACATCACTTACTGTTTTGGGGGAAGGACTTCTTTCATAGTGGCAGACTTCTTCTTTTTTTTTTTTTTCCTTTTTGTCTTTTTTCATGACTGGCAACGGGATCGCAACCTTCAATGTTGTGCCCGCACCATGACTGGCAACAGGATCGCAACCCTCGGTGTCGTGCCCGCACCACGCTCAACCAGTGAGTGGACCGGTCTCTACATGGGATCCGAACCCTCGGCGGGAGCGCCACCACACTTCCAAGTGCCGCACCACCAAGTGCGCCACCAGGCCGGCCCCAGACTTCTAATTTATATTCTCCCTCATGCAAGCTAAATCTGCATTTAATGCAACCTCACTATAAGCATCTGGTTGTGGATAATCTATAATCCTTCATCAAGTGAATGTCTATGGCAATTGGCCTAAAGTACCTAAAACTGCAGGGAGAGATGTGAGACCTGAGTTGCATCAAGGCGAACTACCAGGACCTATCTGGAGAATGCACTGACAGCCACAGAGAACAGCATAGAAGACCTCTAGGAAGAACACTCCAGGTCAAAAACATCATCAGGATTGTGAGCAGATATCCTGCCCCCTCCCCTCAAGAGGCTTTCTGGGTATGGCAGGGTGGCCCAAGCAGCTTTAAAAAATGGCTTGAAAGATAGCAAGAAAGGAGACTGGCTTAGGGTTTGTTTCATTTGTTTCTGTGGTTAGGGGTGGTGCTGGGGTGAGGGTTCCCATGCGTGGTTGGCACTTCCCATGCAACTTCCCAGCAGCAGCGAAGGAGGGAGCACCCTGGCTCTCTTATCAGATTTCCCAGATGTGGGAAGAGGGAGGTATGTGGCTTAAAAGCTGTCAGTAGACAAACATCAAAAAATGAAGCCAGAAGAAGAAATGGAGTCAGATTCTTTATTACATCCATTTTAGCAATGAAGAAACTAAGATTCCAAGATATTATGCTTTGTATTAGGAATTACTGTAGTTCAGTCCTTCTGGCCGTAATTTGGTCCCACACTGTTCTGTTGGGCTCATGCTAGGCATATGTATTAGCCTGATTCTCCAGAGAAATAGAACCAATAGGGTATATGTGAAGTGATTTACAAGAAGGAATTAACTCAAGTGATTATGGAGGCCAAGAAGTCCAAGATTTGCAGTTGGCAAGCTGGAGACCCTGGAGAGCCAATGGTTTAAATTCCAGTTTAAGTCCAAAGTCAGGTGAAGATTGATGTCCTAGCTTGAAAATAGTCAGGCAGAGAGAAATAATTCTTTCTTACCCAGCCTTTTATTCTATGTAGGCCTTCAAGGGATTGGCTGAGGACCACCTACATTGGGGAGGGCCATCTGCTTTACTCTGTCTACCTATTCAAATGTTAATCTCATCCAGACACACCCTTACAGACACAACTAGAAATAATGTTTAACCAAATATGTAGGCACCTCATAGCCTAGTCAGATTGACACATTAAATTAACCATAAGAGAATCCACCTTGAAAATGCACATGCCTGATTATTGAAGGGAAGTGAGAGGCAGAGAAAAGACAAAACACCATTGCAAATCTGTACCAAAGAGACTAGAAAAGCAATGTAGCTTGGCATGGTGGAAGGAGCATGGCCTTTGAGATTAGACAGATTTTGTTATGATTGGTCTTTGCCACTTACCAGCTGTGTTATCTGGGTCAATTTACTTAGCTTTACTGAGTCTCAGTGATACAGAATACCTCCTCCAGTGACATGGAACTTTATGAAACAACCCATTCCATTTTGGGGAGCTCTGTTGGAAAGCTCTTTCTCAAATAGTGACATTTCCCTTTATTAAGTCTGGTCTGTATACACATTCTATGAATACTTGCATATCAAGGCAGGTTATCAAAAATTCTAACATATAAGGACACAAGTGACCATCTGGAAAAACTATTAAAGAGGACTTTGGGGAGCAGAGGTTAGATCTAGGGACAATAAGGTTAAGATCCTTAACAAGAGGTGAGACAAAGTTCATCCTCGGTCTTTTTGGGAATCCAAAAAGACATTTACTAACTATTGACAATAGTTTTTGGTACAACACTGGAATTTGCTACTCAAATGTTCTAATGCTGTCCCAGGAGAGATTAATTCTCAGGCTGGCTCGCTAGGTTTCAGGAGCACCAGGGTATCTTATGACAGAATGTTTTTCCACTTTGGTTTAGAGATTTAGTTTACTATGCATCATTTCCACGATCCTTGACCTTTTGGGCTCCCTTACCAGCCTTAATGGAGTCCTATACTAGCTGTGAGTATATACCAGGCCAAAACACATGGTCCAGGAAGGCTAGTAATTTGGTACTCCTTTGGCTCTACATCCTACCATCTTAGCAAGCCCCAAAGTGAATGCCTTTTTAAAAATAATTGTTGCAACCAAACTCCCAGGGCTCTCACTGATCCAAACTGGGTCACTTGCCTGTTCATGAACCAATTGCTGTGACTCTGATTTGTTAGGCATGAGTCACTGGTCTGTCCACCACAGGTGTCTTGTGTTCAGCTCATCTAAACTGCATGGGAGAGTAAATACCCAAGAAAAACTGAAGCACTATTACTAGAAGAGTGAGGAAGTGATGTTGGGCAGGCAAAAAAGCAGATGTACATCTCTGGTCTCTGGAGAGTAACTTCACTCTTTCACTTTTCCTGTATTTGTAACTCCATGGGAACTTGGGATCTACCCCGAAGGTAGCATTAACTTAGACTGTGATGGTAACAGAAACCTTAGATTTGTTCAGTGCACTGTTCTTCTCCCTTCCTGCTACCACTGTTTTTTTCACCTCCTGTCTTATCAGGTTTCCAGTTAGTGGAGGAGAGATAGGACTTAAGGCATTGGCTTTCACAGAGAAATCAGAACTTCAGATAGGTTACATTATTGGAGAGTTCCAGTCCCTTCCTGCTACCACTGTTTTTTTCACCTCCTGTCTTATCAGGTTTCCAGTTAGTGGAGGGGAGATAGGACTTAAGGCATTGGCTTTCACAGAGAAATCAGAACTTCAGATAGGTTACATTATTGGGGAGTTCCATCACATAGAACCTAGTGTCAAGGTCTCCATGCTGTTGATTCAGACCTTCTAGAACATGCACATGCTTCCTTTGACAGAGATCTCTGCTACTAAGTACACCTTCAGAATTGCTTTACATTTATCATAGGTTATGTGTACCTTTGAGAATAATAGTAGTCATTGTTTAGTGAGAGCTTGCAAATGAGCTTTTGGAACACTGCCTATTCATAAGCTTGAAATTGTGAATTTGGAAATGTGTGCCAGCATTAAGCTGACTAGACATGCTGTATTGGTCATGAATCAAGATGGTTTGTATTTTCTTATCCCTGTGTTTGACTGATATGAATTCCCTTACCCTAAACCACTAACTGTGGATACATAAGTCTTCCTTCCTTCTTTCCCATAACCTCACAAGGTTGAAATTTGAACTGGTGGTAAGGGAGAGAAAATTTCCAAACTAAAGGGAAAATAATGTGTATGATATATATAGGATATACATAGAACCCATATTATATAAATAATTTATATATAATGTGCATAATTTATGTTATATATTATATCTAAATTATATATATAATTACAATATAAAATTATATTGTATATATAATAATTATATATATGTTATATATGTATAATTTTCTTTCTTTTCAAGTTTTTAATTTGGGGTGAAGTACCTGTGATCTTAAGCAATTTACCTAGTCTCTTCTGACGCACATCGAAGAACTTACAGGGGAATCCAAATAGATGACTAATGTAAAGACAATTTTTTTATGATATGCTTCAATTCCTTTATTCTTAATCTCCCAAAACTTCTAGATTCTTTTTTTTATTTAAAAAAATTTTTTGTGGGGCCGGCCCGGTGGCGCACTGCTACAGTGCGCCGCTTGCAAAGCGCGGCGGCGCTCCCGCCGAGGGTTCGGATCCCACATACAGACCGGCCGCTCACTGGCTGAGCGAGGTGCGGGGGCAACGCCGAGGGTTGCAATCCCGTTGCCGGTCCCGGTCCGGTACGGGCGCGACACTGAGGGTTGCGATCCGTTGCCGGTCACGAAAAAAGACAAAAAAAAGAAAAAAAAGAAAAAAAAATTTTTTGTAACATAGTTTATTGTACATATCTGTGGGGTATAGAGTTGAATAACAATACCTGCAAAATCAGGACAGTTAGTGTATTCAGCACTATACAATATAATCATTTTTTGTGGCCCTTTACCAATTCATCCCTTATCATCTACCCCACCCCCACCTCTGGTAGCCTCAGTTCTTTTTCTTTTTTCCTTTTTGTCTTTTTTTCGTGACCGGTAATGGGATCGCAACCCTCGGTGTCGCGCCCGCACCGTGCTCAACCAGTGAGCGGACCAGTCTCTATATGGGATCCGAACCCTCGGCGGGAGTGCCGCCCTCTACCGAGTGCACCACCGGGCCGGCCCCTCAGTTCTGTTCTCTCCTTTTGAAAGTTCAACATATTATTGTGATTGTTGTCTCTCTTTCTCTTTTAAAAATCTATTTGTTTATTTTTTAGCTCCCACTTATGAATAAGGACACGGCGGTATTTCTCTTTCTGTACCTGGCTTATTTCACTTAACATAATTTTCTCTAAATTCATCCATGTTGTTGTGAATGGAAGTATTTCATTCTTTTTTATGGCAGAGTAGTATTCCAGTAGTAAAATACCACATTTTCCTTATCCGGTCATCCAATGATGGGCATTTAGGTTGGTTCCAACTTTTGGTTATTGTAAATAGAGCTGCAATAAACATGGGAGTGCAGGTATCCCTTTGACATGATGATTTTAAAAACAATTTAAAGTGCCTGACTGCCAGTGTTCTCATAGCAAAACTTCCATAAGGGTTATGATACTCCTTTGATTTCTCAAGATTTCAGGACTACAGGGGTATCTTATTTCAGAGTGTTTCTCCACTTAGTTTAGAGATTTCATTTACTATGCATCATTTCCAAGATCCTCGACCTTCTGGATCCTCTTACCAGCTTTAATGGATACTTATACCAGGCCAAAACATATGGCCCAGGTAGGCTAATAATTTGGTGCCCCTTCAAACTGATATTATTCGAATTTGTATTCAATACTTGAACACTGTGGTGGACAGATTCTAGAATGGCTCCTTATGACCCAGGCCTCCTGATAGTCATGGCTCTGAGTAATCCCCTCCCTTTGAGTGTGAGCTGGCCTGGCAATTTGCTTCTAACCACTATGCTATGGCAAAAGTGATGGGATGTCACCTTTGTGGTTACGGCATATAAGAATTTTATCCATATTTCTAACAGACCCTCTGACTGCCTTTTCAGCTTGCATGCTTTGATGAAACAAGCAGTCATGTTAGAGAGGCCCACATGGCAAGAAAATGAGGGTAGACTCCAGTCAACAGCCAGCAGGAAACTGAGGCTCTCAGTCTGACAATCTGTGAGAAACTGAATCCTGCCAACATCCATGTGAGCATAGAAGCAGATCCTTCCCTAGTCAAGCTTTCAAATGAGACCCCAGCCCTGGCGAACACTTAATTGCAACTTGTGAGAGCCCCAGAAGCAGAGGACTAAGCTAAGCTGTGCCTGGATTCCTGATACACAGAAACTGGGCAGTAATCAATGTGTGTTGTTTTAAACCACTAAATTTGTAGTATTTTGTTACACAGAGATAGATTAAAACAAGCACTGAGTGGGGGAAGGTTGCATGTATCACCAGACAAAGCTCTATTGTTAACTAGAACCTTATAAGATAATTTGATGATCAACTGTGTTGCCTGAACATATCCTTCAAAGACCTCACCATTTGCACTCATCAGAACTCCTTGGGCGTCAAGTGACAGAAACCCGCTCTAACCAGCTGAAGTATCGTTAGCTTACATACCTGAGACGCTAAGCGTATACTAAGCACCCTTAACTCAGATCTACTAAAAAGGACTCCAGTTGCCCCTTTTTGGGACACATGCCCATATTAGGACCAATCACTGTGTCTAGATGGACACTAGGACACACTAGGGTGATGTGGGTGTTGGCTTGAGTTGCATGCCTACCCCTGTAGTGGGGAAGGAGGGAAGGACATTACATTTAAAAACATAGTAACGTAACAGATAGTTATCCAAAAGAAAATTGGGGATTTTGTCTCCAAAAGAGCAAGAGGGCATACATGGCAGGCAAAACAACAGCTGTCTACCATATATTACCCTCTACCCAGCATCTCATGAAAATACTGCTACCAACCACATGCAAACTTCTCTCCAAGAGAAATCCTGGTAAATATGGAATATGAGGGTACTTCAAAAAGTTCATGGGAAGATTAGTATTATCTTTTAATTCTATTTTTCCACGAACTTTTTGAGGTAATCTCGTATTAGATCTCTTTATAATATTGATTTAAAAACATTTTTTTTTCTTTCTTTTTTATTTTATTTTATTTTATTTTGCCGATATACAATGTGGTTGATTATTGTGGCCCGTCACCAAAACCTCCCTCCCTCCTCCTGCTCCCCCCTCCCACCCAACAATGTCCTTTCTGTTTGCTTGTTGTATCAATTTCAAGGAATTGTAATTGTTGTGTCTTCTTCCCCCCCCTTTTGTGTGTGTGTGTGTGTGTAAATTTATTTATTTATTTATTTATTTATTTATTTATTTATTTATTTATTTATTTATTTATTTATTTATTTATTTATTTATTTATTTATTTATTTATTTATTTATTTATTTATTTATTTATTTATTTATTTATTTATTTATTTATTTATTTATTTATTTATTTATTTATTTATTTATTTATTTATTTATTTATTTATTTATTTATTTATTTATTTATTTATTTATTTATTTATTTATTTATTTATTTATTTATTTATTTATTTATTTATTTATTTATTTATTTATTTATTTATTTATTTATTTATTTATTTATTTATTTATTTATTTATTTATTTATTTATTTATTTATTTTTATTTTGTCAATATACACTGTATATGATTATTATGGCCCGTCACCGGCACCCCCCTCCCTCCTCCCTCTCCCCCCTCCCCCCCAAGAATGTCCTCTCCGTTTGCTCGTTGTAACAACCTCATGGAAGTATAGTTGTTATATCTTCTTCCCCACCCCACCCCCCTCCGGGTTTTTTTTTTTTTTTTTTGGGGGGGGGTGGGGTTTGGGGGGGTTTTTTTTTTTTTTTTTTTTTTTTTT
>NW_007728484.1:252258-270363 GCF_000696425.1 Galeopterus variegatus
TTTTTTTTTTTTTTTTTTTTTTTTTTTCTTTTTTTTTTTTTAGCCCCCACAAATGAGTGAGAACATGTGGATTTTCTTTTTCTTTGCCTGACTCGTTTCACTCAATATTATTCTCTCAAGGTCCATCCATGTTGTTGCAAATGGCAGTATCTCATTAGTTTTTATAGCTGAGTAGTATTCCATTTATAATATACATTATAACATGCACATATTGTAAGAGTGCAGATAGAGGAATTTTCATGAGCTGAATGCACTTTATAACTAGCATCCAGATCAAGAAACATTAGCAACACCACAGAAGCCCGGTTTTGTGCTCCTTTTCCATCATTCTCCATATTCCTCTTCCCCTGTCAAGGACTATTGTCTTGACTTCTAGCAGCATTGGTTTGTTTTGCCTATTTTTATAATTTATATAAAGGGAGCCATACCATATGCTCTCTTTTGTGTTCGACTTCTTTGTCCAACATTATGTTTCTAAGGTTCATTCATATTGTTGCTATAGTTACAGACTCATAGTTATTCACATTTCTGCATGGAATTCCACTGTGTGAATAGATGACAATTTATTTACCCATTCTATTGTCAATGGGCATTTGACAAATTTCCATTTGGGGGCTATTATTTAGAGTGTGGCTACAAAAATGCTAGTGCTTGTCTTTTGGTGAATATGTGTATGTATTTCTGTTGGGTACATATATATATATATGTAGGAGAGGAGTTGCTGGGGCCTAGGGACTGCATGTGTTCAGTGTTAGTAGATACTGCCAAACAGTTTTCCAAGGGTTTGTATCAATTTACACTCCCATGAGTGGTGTATGTGGAGTCTGGTTGCTGCACATCCTTGCTAAGCCTTGGAATTTTCCATCTTTTTTATTTAAGCCATCCTGGTGAGTAATTAATATAATATTATGGTTTTTATTTGCAATTCCCTATGACTTATGAAGGCAAACCCTTTTTAATAAACTTATTAGCTATTTGCATATCCTTTTTTTCTTGGTAAGACTTTTGGCCATTGTTCTATTGAGTGTTTTTCTTATTGATTTGTGGAAATTCTTTATATATTCTGTGTATGAGTGATTTATCTAATATAATTATTGTAAATGTTTTCTCCAACCGCATGGTTGCTTTCTAACTTTTAATGTCTTTTGATAAACAGAGTTCTCAAAACCTACCCATGTGCTGAAGGTAATTCTAGAGGGGCGTTTCTGAAGCTGCTTCGTGTAATGGCAGCATTATAGGACTAGAATACAGTCTATCAAGGCAACTACCATGAAGAGGACAGCCCCTTATTTTAATAAAAGGTATTACCTTTTCTAATTGTCAGATGTCATTATGTTGTAGCCAAGAAAAGCACACATTAGCAGGTAACAAGCACAGAAAGTATATGGATTTCATTAGTGTTCATTGTTTATTACATCTTGAGCAATCTCTTAAGTTAGCAAATAAACAGTTCCTAATAACCATTCTAAAATCAACCTATACTTGTTTAATGTCAGTTGAACTGGTTTTATTCAAATATCAAAAGGAACAATAAACAAAAAATTGAAAAGTTGGACGACCACAACAGCAAATGAAAAGGGAAATTCCCACTGAAGACTGGCCTATGGAGGATCAGTTCTTAGTCTTAACTTTGTTTCCTCTGACTTTAGTGGGTAGAGAGATGTGAGAATTTCTAAGGGAGTGGCCCAGTGCCTCATAAGTCTGTGTAACCATAATCTGGTAATAGCAACTTGTCATTACAAAACCCAAGCGGTAAAACAACGCCAGCACATAGATGGCTTATAGGATTGAGAGGGCTGAGGCTGTGATGTATGAGAACAGGTATTTTTGTATCCTTTCAAGTGTTTTAATAATGCTTATTATAGTCAGTGTTTTCCTGACACAATATGCCCTTCATACTCAACATGAATGTCCTCCAAATCACTTTGCTTTATACTTTCAGTAGTTTCCAGTTTTATTTTAAAAAGGCAAAAGTTGCTTTTCTATAGAAGAAAAGCAACAGAAGAATTTTGTCAGAAAGCAAGAAAAGCAATAAGGAATCCTTTCTCATTTTGTCCGTGGAGATACCCTTTTAAAAAATTCTTAAGCCTTCTTTGATTAGCCAATTATAATTATAGTTTTTCAAGAGTTGTATCTCAATGGATCTTAAACTTAAAAGAAAGTTGAGAATTGTCACTCCTTTTGCAAATTTGAGTCTTGGCCTGAGGATGGAGAGTAATTGGGACATTAAAAATGAAAGAAATTCTCAAAAACAAAAACAAAACAAAACAAACAAACAAAAAACCCCCCAAGCAAATGGAAAAGAGAGAGAAACAATTATTAACTCTAGGATAAGCCAAAGGTTACAGAAAGTCAATTTCTTCTTAGCGCACTAAGTGAGTTAGCTGTGAATAATGTTTATATAGTCAAAATAAAATATATGCTGAATTTTTCTCTAAAAAAATTGTGATCTATCTCTGTTGGGAAAATTGGGGACAGGAAGTGAGTGGACATGTGTGTGAAGGTAGGGAAAGGAGGGAGCTGGCTAAGAGAGCTAAATCCTCAGTTTCCCTAGAAAGAGATTAAAAGAAAATGCCTAAGCTTTAAAGCACCGAGAATTAGCTGAAGAACACAGCTATGTAGAGATATGGAAGTCGATACTAGAAGAAACAGGTAAAAATAATTAAAGCATTTTTTCTGGGGAGTGGGAATCAGAGGTAAGGACAACTATTGCTGTTTTGGTTAAAAGCCTTGTAGTGCCATTTGGCTTTTTTACCAAAGTACATATATTAGCTTACCACAATTAAAATTTTAATAAAATCAGGGACTCCCCAAAGCTAATATCCCAAAAAACTAATTGTAAAAAATAAAACAAAAGGATATGATTATTTGGGGCGGTTGTGGTATTTATCCTCAGATCCAAGCAAGCTTCATAAGTAAATAGACTTTAGGCACCTACCCTTTTTGTAAGCATGGGAGTTTCTACATCCTAAACCCAATAATGGTACAGATCTGCCTTAGGAGATTCTAGATACAGCCCAGAATTTCCTTGTCTTGCCCCCTTTAACTCTTTCCCAGTATGTGTTAGGAGTAAACAACATTGCCTCTTGGATGATTGTAAAGCACCAGCCTTTACAAAGCTAACATTTCTGGTTCCATCTAATTCAGCTTTCCTAGAAATAAACATGGCAATTAAATTTTGAGGGCTAATGGGCCCATTCCTGATCTGAGAACAAGCTGGGAACCTTAAACTTCCTTCCTTTCTTTGGACCGTTCCTTTCAAGGGGGTGAAGGGTCTTGTGATGGCACATAGTGGGTAGAGATTTGCCAGATTATGCACACAAGATGCCATGGAAGATCAATGAAATTGACAATAGATTCCACTTAATTGGACATTACAGCTTTCTGAATTCTTCAGTTAAGTTTCAGATTTCTGGGGAAACGAGAAAGGTCATAGTCTACTGAATTTAGGTTGGTCTCCCTGTGCTTTCTACTTGGGTAGCAAAATCCCTCCAACTTCTGGAAGCTGAAAAGCAGCCAGGTCTGGGCTGGGAGCATTTCTCACATCTATGCTAGGGCAAGTTTCCCTCAGGAATCAATTATCCTTTGGTATCAAGCACCTGTTAGCCAGTGAAAGTTCCAACACACTACCTGGTCCAGGTGGCTGTCCTTAGGAGAAGGAAGGGACAGAGGGGACACCCCCAGTGTCAGTGAGCAGAGTTCTTGCAATGCAGGGAGATACTCCCTCCCTTGCACCCTTAGAAGGAAGGAAATTCTGAGTGTTTGTTTTCTGCCATTGGCTTTTCTTCTTATCTGAGAAGCCCAGGGCCCATTCGTTGCAGTACAAAGATAGTTTTGTCACAGAGAGGACTGGACCAGACAGACCCTTGCCGGAATTTCCTGAGAATCACCAGCTGCCCATGTCTCATAGAGCTTAAGAGTCAAGGACAAACTTGCAGCTCTGGTGCCACATTGATGTGACATCTCCCTTAGGCATTTCTTAGTCTTGGGGCAGTCTTAAACCTGAAATGCAAAGCTTGATTTACAAAATAAATTAAAGAATAAGTATCTGCTTTGAGATAGGCATCTTTACAAAAAGATTCACCACAAGACTTCCTAGATTATTAGACTGATAAAAAATCCATTTGCAGTACATATTTTTTTCTATACAATTATAGAACAAAAGTGCTAGGGTTTGATATAAATGCTAACAATAACAACAAAATCCCAAACTATTCTATGAATGGTTTTCTGCTATTATAAGTTTTTTAATTTTCCTCATAAGTCCTGTTTCCATAACTGGAATATAGGATCCTTGAAGTCAATACTTGTGTGACACATTTTTTTTTTAATCTCAGTCCCTAACCCACATCTTACACATGTAGGTATTCAATATATGCTGCATGTTGATGATAATATTTACAAATATTTTCCTCTATTTATACAAAATATTAAGGAATATCTATCACAAAAACCTGCATGAAGCTAAGGGTATTTTTACCCACCTGCAAAAAGATAAGCATATTCTAAATTTTTCTACAGTAATCGAGGGTGGGGATAATCTCTGCCTTCAACACTACTCTTCCTTCCTAGAGGGAAAAAGGGTCACAAACGTATTTGAATATAATAATAAATAAAACAACAACAAAAGCTAACTTTTATTGAGCAATTAGTATATGCCAGAAACTGCTGTAAGTGCTTTACATGTGCTGGCTCATTTAATCCTAAAAATTACTCTAATCACAGATGTCTCAACATTGTCTTAGAAACTCATACTGTGCTCAAAAGCTGGGTATTTTCTGATTTCACACAAGCAGTTTATCATGTTCACTCATCATGCATGTTGCAATAATGCTTTTATATTCATTTGAAAGACTTTAGGGATATGGTTCATATACCGGCACATGGTGCCTTTACTATCATGAAATTGGGACTTGTTTGTTTCACAAGTAGAGGTGGAGACGAACTAAAGAAATTGTTATGCTTAGAGATTTCGTAACTGAGAATCCACTGGCTGGAATAAAAAAAACTCACTCACTAGATGGGAATTCTCCAAGTACCACCCTTCCTAGCTCATTCACCTTCTGAACCACAGAGTGATCACACACGCACTTGAAATGGCTTTCTTTCAGATGGAATACAGCCTGTAGCACACAAGGTTTTCGAGGCTGGCCTTCCAGCCCTGTAGATTCCCCCATCAGATGGGCAGTGGAAGCTACTTTACCCTGTCTGAGATTCTCTAGTACTTCCAGGGAAATAAAAATCCTATGTAACGAAAGCAAAGAGAAATCAGCACCAGCCCATACCCCACCCAAACCAGAAGAGCAGGAGCATAATGCCCTGGAACAAGCAGTGCTGCTTCCTCTCGCCCGTCGGACTCAGGGCTTCCTGATGTGTTCCTGGAACCCAGAGCAAATGGAATCAGGAGAACAAGTCACACCTCCACTGCCAGGAGCTAGAGCAGTCACTGCAAGTACAACAGAATCTATTGCTTTAAAGAAAAGAATCATCATAAAGACTATCAGGGTTGAAAACAATTCCACCTATTTAGATTGGCCTGCTGACGTTTAAAACGTTTCTACCCACTGGCCCAGAGTGAAGAACAGAAACTACAGAGGAAAGGATTGGGAGTGGTTAATGTCAACAGAAGAGAGAATCAGAATTTTGGAGCTGGGAAGTCCTATGACCTTCCATTTACTGAAGAGGAAACAGAGGTATAGAGAGATTGAGAGACTTACTGAGGTCACACAGCACAGTCAGTACTAGAATCCAGGTTTTGAACTTACAGTTCAACATGCTTTCACTTGTGACATTACATTTTTTTTAATAAAACAATGTAATATTTCAAAAAGTTGAAAATTTTAGCAAAAAAAGAATCATCCATAATCACAACTTTCCAATAACTGTTAACCATTTTTAAATCTTTTCTTCCAATATTTCTTTATTTTCATAGGTTTGACATCACCATAGCCATTCAGCATATGTTTCTGTTTTTTAAAACAAAACAAAGTGTTTTTCTCACTGATACTTCAAATAACATTTTAATGTTTATTTATATTTATTTATTAAATGTCTACATGCACCAAGTACTGTTCTAAATAAAACAATGTCACTGTCTTCACAGAACTAACATTCTTGTGGGGTAGACATAGCATACATAAATAAACAAGTAATGTACAATATTCCCCCATCAATGAGGATACTTTGTTCCTGAATAAAGGCCCTTGTGGGTTGAATTCTTACAGGCTGATAATGTACTTAGTTTTAATTTTGACAGGAAAACCATTTTTTTCCTGTTGCACCCTCCAATTAACACCCATTTATGCCAAAGCATCACCAATCCCATTCAAATAGACAAAATTATCTCATAGGTAAATGGTTGTCATAAGACTTATGCTATGTCCGTAAAGCATCCATATGATACCCAGTGTTTGTGTAATTAAATGTTTAATGCAAAACAGAAAAGATGAACAATAAAGCCTAGGACATTGATATAAATGGTGCACAAGATGATTACTTCCACAAGTACTTTAACGGAGAAAGTTAAGGCAACATGCGTCATTTCCAAGACTGCAAAGATGAGACATCTAATCACAGATGTCTCAACATTGTGTTAAGAAACTCATCCTGTGCTCAAAAGCTGGGTATTTTCCGATTTCATGCGAGCAGGTCATCGTGTTCACTTTACAATTCCATTCAGCGTGTTGCAGTAACACTTGCATATTCATTTGAAAGACTTTAGGGGTATGGTTCATGTACTGGCACAAAAATAGCTCATGCTGAACATGCTCAGTGGCTTCCTAGATGCAGGAAACTCAAATCCATTCTCCTAGATGTGAAAAATGCCTCATAAGGTAAAGCTGAGGCATTAAATAAACTGATTGTCTACTTCGTGTATCACCCTCACCCCGACCCCTCACAGACACAGTCCTATCTAGGGCAGGACTGATAGTGTAATGGCAGGTTGTGATGAGTGGAAAAATAGGATAAGGAGGATAGGGAAGGATGGGGGGTGGAGACTGGGGTGAGAAGCATCACATCTTATACAGAATGGTCAGGAAAAGGAAGGTCTGGTGGGTCAGCAGTGACATTTGAGGATAGTTGTGAATGATATGACAGAGTAAGCCACAGGACTATCTGGAAAAGAGCATTCTGGGAAGAGAACAGTAAGTACAATGGCCCCGTGGTGGAGCCTGCTGGGTGTGCTCAGTAAATGGCAAGGAGTCTAGTGGGAGGGAGCCCAGTGAGGAAGGGCGAAGTGGTAGGAGCTGATACTGGCCCCGTAGTTGGGCGCCAGATTAGAGAAGGCCTTGCTAGTCATGCTCGAGACCCGAGTACTTCACAATCTAGTGGAAGATTTTAAGCAAGGAGTGACACAGTCAGATTCATATGTGAAAAACAGACTGTGCATCAGGGAGGTAAATTAGGAGACTATCATTGGATTCAACTGACAGAAGGAGATAGCTTTGGTCAGGGTTACAATCCTGCAAACAAAGAGAGGTAGTTATATTTTAGTTTTATTTTGAATATAAAGCCAACAGGATCTGCTTGGAGTTGAATGTGATACATGAGAGAAAAGAGGAATCAATACTATTAAAAATCCCAAGGCATATATATTCTATGCCAAGCCCTGTTCCTATGCTTTATATACATTAATAACAACAGTAACACTGAATGCCTTTCTAGTGTTTTCTTATGCCAGATTCTAAATGCTTTAACATATGAGGATAATTCACAAAATTCATGGAAAGATTTGCAGTACTTTTTTTTTTTTTACCTTTTGATTCTGTTCTTCCAAGAACTTCTTGAAGTTCCCTCATTCATTTGCCCTCATCATCACTACAGCCATCCGATGGCGTAGGCACTATTACTATCTCCATTTTCAGAGGAGAAAACTGAGGCATAGAGGTTCAGCGATCCGTTTAAGGTTAATCCACATAGGAAATGGTAGAGCTGAGCTTTGACCCCAGGCATTTTGGCTGCAGAGTCGAGATTCATAACCTCTGCAAACACTGCCTTTCAGGATCACAAGGTTTTGGTCTGAGCAACTGGGTGAGTGGTGTTGCCATCGACTGAGACAGGAATGCCTGGGGCAGGGCAGGTTCGGGAGAGCAAATACCAGAGGGTTGGGTTTTCGTCTTTTGGCTGTGCTAAGTTTGAGATGCCTGTTAGACCTCCAAGTGGAGATGTCATGTGGCCACTGGGTGTAAAGAATCTCGAGTGCAGGGGAGAAGCCAGGGCTGGAGATTGCTACCCAGAATGAGCAGCATTTTAATGGAATTTAAGGCTATGTGTTTGGGTGAGAGTGTTAGAGAGGACTAAGCCCTGGACACTCCAGCACTTAGAGTCCTGGAATAGGAGTGGGAACCAGCAAAAGAGACTGGGAAAGAGTTATCTGTGAGGCAGGAGAAACCAAGAGAAGGTTCTGGAAGCCAGGAGTTTCTACGACAGAAAGAGAAGTTGAGTGAGGTGAGGTTGGTATCATTCTTCATGATGCTCAGTGTAATTGTTACAAACAGTTCCTTCAAGTAGAGGAATTCTCTTATTATTTACTCACATCTTCAATTTCTTCTTATATAGTTCACTGAGTAGAGGAATGGAGTTCATTTGGCTTCAATGTTAAGCTGTTAATCTGAATTCAAATTAAATGTCTTTTGGGTGTCAGGTATGGTATTAGGCCCTGGAAATACAGGGGAAAGCAAATCACAGCATTCTCGCTTTTGACAGGAGGCCAGGCAGGGAGGAAGAGGAGGAGGGAATAAACATGAGGTTTAGCTAATAAAGAGCCAGCAGGATAAAGGCCAGAATAATCCCCAGGGAAGCATAAACTGAAATCCCAAGACAACTACTGTGCACCAGGTCTAGAGAACAATCATTCCGCATTGACTGCCTGATTTTAAAAATACTGAATGGAGATTTACACACTTAGGGAAGAGTTTGGGAAAGAGGTGAATGGGGGAAAGATGCAGTGGGTCTTTTTTTTTTAAGTATGTAGACGGTCCCTTAGTCCCCCAGTGTTCAGTATAGAAGCCCCCTCACAGTGGTGCCAGTCTCCTCTGTCCAAGTCTCTCCGGTGTAACTTCTGTGAGTAAAACTTTAGTGTTCTGCTGGGATAGAGAAGGGGTAAGCGAGGGGATGGGGCACAATTTCTCCTTATACAGAGTGTCAACCAATTCTGTCTTTTAAGCTTCCCTCTGACAATCCTCCCCTCTTCGAGAACTATTACTATAATCAGTTCCTGATCCTTTGGGGCTTCTGAAGCCTGCTTCTGGGCTTTCCGTGCTGTTATCTTCAATTTCAGCTTTCTCTGGTTTTCAAAGTGAGTTTCTTCTTATTCATCTGGTTTCTGGATTCCAAAATTTCATCCCCCTGGGCTTTCCGTGCTGTTATCTTCAATTTCAGCTTTCTCTGGTTTTCAAAGTGAGTTTCTTATTCATCTGGTTTCTGGATTCCAAAATTTCATCCCTGTTCTTTTGTGTTTCACTCTCTTTACCCTTATGGTTTATACTGCTTTTATTATATTAGTTATTTTAGTGAGGCTTGGGAGGTAACAAAAGGTAAATGTATGTATTTATTCTGCCATGCTGTTTTAAATGTAGTTATCTTTTAAATTGCAAAATGTATGCATACAGTTTAACGAATATAAATATAAAGTGAACAACCATTAACTGATACTCAAATCAAGAAATAAAACATGGCTAGCACCCCCAAAGCCACCCATGTGTCCCTTCCTGATTGTACCTAGCTCTCTTCCTGCAGATATAACATATTCTACCTTCTATATTTACAGGCTCCTTCTTTCTCTTTATGGTTTTACCACCTCTGCTTTCCTTGTGAAACAAGAGTTTAGTTCTGTCTGCTTTTGAAATTTATATAGATGGATCCATAAGTGCCTATTCTTTTGTGCTTGGTTTCTTTAATTTAACTCTGTAAAATTCAACCATTTCATCATTGTTCACATTCACTTCGATTGTATGAGTATACCACAAATGATTTATCCACGTAACTGTGGACGTACTTTTGAGTTATTTCCAGTTTAGAGTAAGTTTTAATGCTATGAAAAACCTTGCACATATTCCTTGGTGCACACATATACAAGTTTTATTCGGTATATGACAAGAAGCAAAAATTCTAGGTCACAGTATATAAACATCTTCATACTTACAAATATTACCAGTCATTTTCCAAAGTGACAACAGTCTGTGCACATTCCCAACACTTGCTATCATCTGACTTCAGTTTTTGCCAATTTGTTGTGTTCCACATGGAGCTTTCTGACATCCTGCTCCAATCAGGACTATCTGCTCACTAGTTCTTCCTGGGTCGCCTGTGTCCTGACTCCAAAGTCTTCCTCTTTCTGCATTTTCTTCCTGTTCTTGGGGAGCACATCCTTCAGAAGCTTCATGAGAAATCGTGTGTAGGGAATACAAATTTTGAGACCTTGTTATGTTTGAAAACATCTTTATTCTTCTCTCATACTTGATTAATAGTTTGAGTATAGAATTTTAGGTGGGAAATAATTTTCCTAAAGAACTTTGAAGGTATTGTTTCATTGTCCTCTATCTTTCAATGTTGCTGCTGAGAAGTCTGATGCCATTCTGATTTCTGATCTTTGCATATGACCCATTTTTTTCTCTCTCTCTCTGGAAGCTTTTGGGATTGTCTATCTATGTGGTCTGACATGTCACAATTTTGGTTCTTGATAAGGACTTTTAAATTTCACTGTGCTACACACTTGGTGAGCACTTTCAATCTGAAGAATATATTCTTAAGATTTTAAAAAATTTTCTTGAATTTTCCTTCCCTTCATTCTCTCTCTAGAATTCCTAGAGTCATGTTTCAGATCTCTAGGGTTGAACCTCTGATTTTCTTTTCTTTTCACTCCTATTTTTCATCTCTGGGTATTTTTGTTCTATATTGTAGAAGTTTTCCTCAACTTTACCTGCTAACCCTTCCACTAATTGTTAATCCTATATTTTCTAATTTTTAAGAGCTCCTTTCCATTCTCCACATGACATTTTAATAGCAAACTCTTCACATTTCACAAATGCAAAATTTTTCTTTTTTCTCAGAAAATGATAACTCCAGTTTTTGAAGGTTTTCCTTTGTTCCTTGCATTGACTCTGTTTCCCTAATGCTTCTCTTACAGTTTGTTTTGGACTCTGTCTCTTGTAGTGGCTAGTGATCCCTGACTATCCATTTATGTTAAGGGGAGAGACAACATGAGCTGATCAGAAACTCTGTGTGCAGAGGCTGGACTTGTTGATTGGAGCGCCTCACTTTAGGCTGGTCAGGTGGAGGCCCTGCCTTTTTACAGAATCCCTAAATGACAATATTTGTAGGTCTATTATCTTGGGCTGGTTGGTTTCTCCAGAATGGAATCCTCCCCAGTCTTGGCTGAGAGAGCATAGGTCGGGTAGTCAGCATGCTGGGAGCCTAGCAGTGGAAAGATGGGGTTGGGGGTGGGAGTCTCACTATTCATTAGGCAAACTTTCTCCCATCCCTGTTTTTCGGTAAAGTGCCTCACTCCAGCCCTTAGCTGGTGCCTGTAAGCCAGTTTTTTTAGTTGAGCTTCTCCAGAAAGGGTATCTTTAGTTTTCTACCAAGAAGAAGGGAGGGACAATCACCTGGCTACCCAGCCTAGGAAAGGGGAAAGAGTATGGTCTCTAAGTGCTTCTTACATAAGTCTTCTGGTCATTCTTTCTACCTCATATCCCCACTTTTAGAGGTATATCACAGCTCCGATTTCTGACACTTCTTGGGGTGGGTTCTGTAGTATAAATTTTGTTTTTCTTGGCTTCCTTCTCTTAAGGTATTTAACAAGCAAAGAAAGCTGAAATCTAGGTCAATTTCCACTTACTCATCTGCATTTATTCTTCCAAAATTGCATTGATTCTTCTAGCTGCACTCATTGCTTCGTCCCTTCCCTTTGTCCTTACAGGCTAACCATCTTTTTTATTCCTTTGATGCCAAAAGATGGTTTTAGTGGGGTATGTACCATTGACATGTCTTACTAGACATTTTTCCTTCTTTGTAACTTTCTATATCCAAAAGAAGATTTGAGATCACTTGCGATAAAAGATACATATGCAAAAAAATGTTGAAAATTGGGGAAAACAACAAAAATCAAATAGAGAAAGAAGGGAAATATCTGTGCCAGAGAACTAGGCTAAGGATATAGGATGTGACTGTACAAAAGTTGGTGTTACTAAATGCCTTGGCAGTTCTGCTGAAAGGAGAAACACGGAGTTTCACGGCCTTCGTTACCTAAGAGGAAGCACTTCACAGCATCAGATGAAACTTCTACTAAATTTTTTGAGTGAGTTGATTTTCTTACTTAATAAAAGTACCTAGCGCTCCCACTTGGAATTGGTTACAGTGAGGAGGTTAGAGTGAGACCTAGAAAAGCACAGAACAAAAAAGAAGGCAGGTGTGTGAGGGGTAGAGGTGCTGAGTACTGATTCATCTGCACCTTTCCCAATTCACGCCATGTGACAACACCGGCTGTGTCACTCACTCTAAATTCCTAAGTTACTCAAACAATGTTTCTGGGTGGGAGGACATTAAGAAGTACTCAGCAGAGGAATTCCTATACTCTTCTTTTGCCATTTGAAAAGGATATTCTCAGAGCCCTCTAGCAACTGTGATTGTGATTTTAAGGCAAGAAATAAGCAGACAGTAGGGAATTAGGTTGGGAGCATATTTTCCTTTAATTTTCCTCTCAAAATTAAATTTTCTTTAATTTTCCTTTAAAATTTTAAAGCATATTTTCCTTTAATTTTCCCTCTCCCCATAGGAGAGCATATGAGTAAGCCTAGATTCAGGATCCAATAAGTTCACTCTCAGATTTCCAAATTTCACTTTTAGAAATTTTGAGAAAATTCTCGATGTCAACAGGCTTTGTAAGGTAGTATCAATACAGTAACAGTTTTAGCATTTTCTTTATGCAGCAAGCAGTGCTGGGTTCTAGAGATTTACAAAGATGAGCAAGCCAACAGTCCTTTTTCTCAAGGAGCTTATGATCTTGCACAGGAGATAATAAAATGACACAGATGATTAATAGAGGAGAGACCTTTCAGAGTTTCTAGCCAGCTCACCACCCTTTTCCCCACACTCAGGGTGAATCTGGGCAGCTAAAATGGGAACTCTGCCCTTCTGGCTGAGGCTGATTGCATTAGAGGTCCAGGGACATGTGACCCAGGCTACACCAATGGGATTTCCTCTCCAAGGGATTTAGAATTATAATTCAAAGGTGTTAATCAGTCCTTGATATTTACTGAATTAAAGGCATGTAAACATTGGCTTAGATATTTCTGGCCATGTACCAGTGGCAATTCATCTGGGAAGAGCAAAGCAAGCACGCAGAGGGGCTTTCCGGTCCTGCTTTTGGCCACATGGGCTCCACGAGATACTCCTGCACTGAGAGCCATGATTAAAACAACTATAATACTGCACCATTATGAAGGCCAAGAAATGAGTATAAACATGCTAAGGAGGCTCACAGAAGGAGAGAAAGAGCATCTGTTTGTGGAGCAGGTGGGGTTAGGAGGAGTGAAATATTCATGACAATTGAATCTGTCTTAAATGAAGGGAGTCTACCTAACAGGAGGAGATGGGTGGAAAGCATTAATTAGTGAAAGGAACCATATGGGGGACAGAAAAATTGGGGGAGGTTGTAGTGGATTGAATTATGTCCCTGCAAACTCACTGAAGCTTGAATTGTATTCCCCAAGTTTTATGTATTAGAAACTTAGCCCCCACTGGGACTGTTAAGAGGGTGGGAAATCCTATTATGGTAATTGAAGGGTGGAGCCTTGAGGAGGTGATTGGATTGTAGGACCATGTAGTAGTGAATGGATTAAAAATGGTGGTCAGGGGTGTGGTTCTGAGAGCTTTAAAAGGAGAGAGAGAGGAGAATCTGTCTTTCTCTCTTGCTCTCTCTGCTTCCACCATCTTGCAATGTGAGACCCCTGGGTCACTGTTGCCACCACCAGATGGACTTTGGACTTCCCAGCCTCAGAAACTGGAAGCAATAAATTTTTTTTTCTTTATAAATCACCTAGTTTCAGGTATTTTGTTATAAGCAACATAAATTGACTAATACAGGGGGGATGTTCCAAGATGAGGAGGGATGGTTATGTCTTCTGGTGAAAAATTCAAGAGCTCTTGGGGCATAGTCTATCCTTGCATGAACTATGACACAAGTCAGCACATTCTAGGTTATTTTTCCTCTTGGGAATAACTACCACCAACTATTAGCCCATTTCCACTGGCTTCCTTCTAACCACTTTGCTTTAAAAAAATTAAACCATAGATGGACAACTGGATAAGGAAAATGTGATACATATACACAATGGAATGCAACTCAGCCATAAAAAAGAATGAAATTTTGCCATTAGCAGCAACATGGATGAGCTTGGAGAAAATTATGTTAAGTGAAATAAGCCAAGCACAGAAGAAGACCCAAAATGGAAAGCAACACAACTGATTTTTTGGCAAACACTACGTCTGGAAATTACTTTTTCATTTGAGATGATTATCAGAAGAATAATCCATATATGTCCTATGAAAAAATTCGGAGGGACAAAGGAATGGGGACATTGTTTCAAAGAGTCAGGGAAAGAAAACACTATAAATATTAAATAACTTTTATAGAATTTTAAAAAAAACTTTAAGAAAATTGTTTGGCATTCTAAAAATGAAAAGACTTTAGAATGAGATGAAAGAGAGGAGATTACATTGAAAAATTCAGTGATGTTAAAATGTAACAACAGAAGTAAAATCTACATCAGGAATAATAAAGTCTAGCATTACCATGGCAGACACTGGAGTTAATGACGTGAAAGATAAACTTCATCTCTTAGGTGCACAGATAAAAGGAAGAAAAGATCCAAATGATAAATATAGCGAACTGGGAAGTTTTATTTAAGAATTATAGATTTCTGAGGAAGATACTAGAACAATTGGAACTACAACAATAATTAAAGTTACAATTTTAAAAAACAAGCCCCCCCCCCCATTCTAAATGGTAGTAATGAAAAGAGTGCTATTCTAGAAATATCCTGGCGAAAGTTTGGGAATCCAAGTATAAAGGAAAAAAAAAAAAAAAAAAACCATCTATTGGCATTCAGCCATAAAGCCAGTAGTAATGAAAAGGGTGCTATTCTAGAAATATCCTGGCGAAAGTTTGGGAATCCAAGTATAAAGAAAAAAAAAAAAAAAAAACCATCTATTGGCATTCAGCCATAAAGCCAGTTACTTATGAGAAAACTAAAATCTGGCTGACCTCAGGTGGCTTTCCTATAATAAACTATAGAAGACAATAGAAAAATACCTACAAATTTCTGAAGAAAAAATAGTAAGACCTAAGAATTTGCCCAGCTGAATTTTTTCTCATAAGTGAAGACGTGAATGAGTGTGCTCGGAACATTTACATTATCTTAGAGTTGGGCAAGATCATCTCATATTCAAAGGCTTAGAAAATAGAGCATTCACATACAGATAGTCCCCGACGTAACGATGATTCAATTTATGATTTTTCAACTTTATGTTGGTGTGAAAATGATATGCATTCAGTAGAAACTGTACTTTGAGTATCTATACAACCATTCTGATTTTCACTTTCAGTACAGTATCCAGTAAATTACATGATCTATTCAACACTTTATTACAAAATAGGCTTTGCATTGCAGGATTTTTCCCACCTGCAGGCTAATGTAAGTGTTCGAGTACAGTTAGGCTAGGTTAGGCTAACATATGGTGTTCAGTAAGTTAGGTGTATTAAATGCATTTGAAATTTACAATATTTTCAGTTTATGGTGGATTTAATGGGACATAATCCCATCATAAATTGAGAAGCATCTGCATTCTTGAAAATATTATTTGAAGATATGCATCAGGCACCTGAAAGATCTGAAAGAAGAATAGAATAAAGATTATATGTAGGGGCCGGCCCGGTGGCGCACTGGATAGTGCGCTGCTTGGGAAGCGCGGCGGCGCTTCCGCCCGAGGGTTCGGATCCCACATACAGACCAGTTCCTGCTCACTGGCTGAGCGAGGCGCGGGAGCAACACCGAGGGTCGCAATCCCGTAGCCGGTCCCTGGTCCGGTACGGGGGCAACACTGAGGGTTGCGTTCCGTTGCCAGACACGGAAAAAGACAAAAGCCAAAAAAAAAAAAAAAAAAAAGATTATATGTAGTTCATGGCATTACATGAGTGTTACAAAGCAAGGGGAAATAACTAGGGAAAACAGTTATTGTCTGATAGCAATACTTCCAAGCCATAATTTACACCAATGCATTCCCAATAAATTGGAAAGTAGCTAAACAATTAAACAATGTCAGCACTTAATAGTGTCAGGGACTATTCACGTATAATCTCACTTAACCCTGTATAACCCTGGAATAATCACTATTCCCATTTTAGATATGGGAATGTAAGATATAAAAAGTAAGCACTTGACCAAGATATCATGGCTACTAGGAAGCAAAGTCAGGTCCAGTTTCAAAATCTACAAGTTTAACCTTAAACTGTTCTTCCTCTAACATAACTGCAGAGATGTACTGGTCATTAACTGTCTGAGATTCTGTTCTTAACTCTAGGTGTCCAAAACACAAATTTGGTTTAAATAGCCTTTTCCCATATCTTGGGCTACTGGCTTTAAAGAGGTTTCCAGAAGTGAATTCAATTCCTAGAATGGTCCTCAAGCTAGATTCCTCTGTGTGATTCTTACAGGTTGCTTCATAGATACATATATACAATACTTAATACTATCTCTAATATAGTATATATATTTTAAATACATGTTATATGTAATAATGTACATTTAATATAATATATGATATGTAGATGTCAAAAATTTCACACAGTTGGGACCAAACCACGTATTTGTTTAAGCTATTAAGTTACTTGGATTTAGTTTCTATTTCCCTCTTTAGTTCCTTCTGAAAATGTTATACAAATAATACCAGTTTACAAAAAATAAAATCTGATACAGCTTTCTTCATACACCCGGCTGGACTGAATGCATTCTGTGGATTGTTTTCCAAGGATCAACTGGCAAATTATAAAGAAGTATGAAAATGAACAAGTACAACCTGAAATAGCCCTAAGGCTGGCACATTTGTCTGGAAGGTCTGTTTTAGGAGGAAAACCTGAGAATCGTATTACTTTATGAGTGTGACTCATGTGTTGTTAGTAGTATTTCAAGGTAAGCCACATAAAATGTCATGAGTGTTGGTACTGGAAATAATATTTTCTTCTGTATGCTTTCAAGTGTCTTCATTTCAGTGCAGACATTTGTGCCTCTGGCTGGCATTTATCTACTTTTGGACTTTACAAAGTACAGCATTGTAATTAAGAGAAAAGGCTCTGAAATCAGACCAGGATTAAAAATTTTAGTCTCCACCATTTCCTCGGGCAAGTGACTTAACCTTTCTACAGGAGTTTCCTCATGTGAAAAAAGGAGATAATTCCTATCTTAAGGGTAATAGTAAGAATTACGCCAGTTAATGTAAAAGGTGCCAAGCGTGTATGTCACATCCTGAGGCTCATGAAACAGTAGATATCATTATTAATATTACAGCAACTACCATTTCTACTACAGACTGTAGGCGATCAGAAATGTTTGTTGAATAACACTGAGGTCATGGGTTCGGATCCCCACACAGGTCAACCGCCTAAACAAAAACAAAAAAACAAAAAGGAATGTTTGTTAAACGGAAACGCAGCCAACCAATCAGATTTCTTCCTGTTCTTTATAATCACTTACCTGTCTAAGGACTGTGATCTCAGCTCGTCGCAGATTGTCATTCGCGTCACCCATTAACTTAGCAAACAAGACAATCTAAAAACTCCAGGCGTATCTTTCAGCAAGGACCCGGACTGCTGAACTGGAAAGTTAAAATGAGAGGCGTGACAATTGCACCTCGACCCACACTCCCCACCGCTCGCCCTCTCATTTAAATGGTGCGTCCCTTCGGTGCCACTTAATAACAGTCGCGCTGAGCGCTCCCTGTGGCTTCGCCGGACGCGACTGGAGGCTCCAGTCCTCATCTGCCTTGGTGTCCCTGGTGTCCCCGGTGCCTCGGCGACCCCGGCCACCCCAGTCCCGCCGCTGGGGAGCG
>NW_007728484.1:271135-274245 GCF_000696425.1 Galeopterus variegatus
GGCGCCTTCGTGGCCTGGGACTACGTGGTGTTCGCCGGCATGCTGCTCGTCTCTGCCGCCATCGGCATCTACTACGCCTTCGCGGGGGGCGGCCAGCAGACCTCCAAGGACTTCCTGATGGGCGGCCGCAGGATGAGCGCCGTGCCCGTGTCGCTGTCCCTCACCGCCAGCTTCATGTCGGCCGTCACCATCCTGGGCTCCCCCTCGGAGGTGTACCGTTTCGGGGCCATGTACATCATCTTCGCCATCACCTACTTCTTCGTGGTCCTCATCAGCGCCGAGGTCTTCCTCCCGGTGTTCTACAAGCTGGGGATCACCAGCACCTACGAGGTGAGGGCGAAGGTGGGCTGCGGAGGGAGGGCTGGGGGCGCTGCAGGCTCCTGGGAGAGTTTCCCTGGAGGAGACTCTCGCCACCACGGCGACCTCGCTCCCTGTCGGGTTCATCACTCGTCCTCCCCACCCCCAGCCCCTGTCCCTCTTGGAAAGAGGTGTCCTGTAAGGACGAGAAAATTTTGGGATTTACTCTCCTGGACTCAGTGAAAAAAGAGGTTTCCAAAGTAAACAGAAGGGAAAGATTTTAAATCGTGTTATTTTGGGGAAGAGTGAGTTGTTCAGATCTCAGCTCCTCCTTTTTGAAATGAATCCCCTGGTTCCAGGTCCCCTTCTTCCCCCTCCACACACACATGACTCTTTGTACTGACAGACAGGCACCGACATGGTTAGTTGCGCGCTGTTCTCTGGTCCCAGTACCTGCGTTTGAGACCAGATTCTACCACTCACTAGCTGGATGACTTTGGGTGACTTATTTAATCTTTTTTGCCTATTTCTTCATCTCAAAAAGAAAATAGTACCACCTACCTCATCCCATTGTTGGGAAGATTAAATGAGGTGATGCACTGTGTAGTATTTAGAATAGTTTCTGGAGCAGAGTAAGTGCTGGGTAAATGTTGGCTGTGATTACCGAGGAGGTTCTAGTGATGGTGGTGACTATCTGGTGATCACTAGGAGCACTAGGCAGCAAGGTCCTTCAACAGCTCTGTCTTCCCTATGGAGAGATACTGAAGGAAAACTCTTTCCTCTGCTGCACAGGTCCCCTGGTTATAAATTTTCTCAGGAAAAGGCTTTGCAAACATGATGAATATTTGGTGCAGTTTAAAGAGCTTTGAATGGGAGTGTGGGGACTAGGAGGAGGATAAAGGCTCAGGGGAGTGGTAGGGTCCAGTTCAGTGCCCTCAGCGGTCTCCTTCACCCAGGCACTGACCCATGAGCTCCATGCACAGGCCCATAGAAGTTTTCCCTCTGATAGGCTATTACCCAATCCAGGGCTCCTGGAAGGTGGTTTCCTAGTGAGGCTGGTTCAACTGGTGTTGGGGACAGGGCCCCAACGGCACAGCAAGCGTTGGTGACAAACTCTGCCTGGGCTCTAGTTATCCAGGCCGAGGCACCCCCAGGGTGACATTGCCTTCTAGTCACTCTGGTCACTGTGTTTGGGAGCTCAGTCATCACCCCAGAAGTGAGCAGGATGGAATTTCTCTGTTTTGCTCAAAAGTAACAAACTAGCTGCCCCAAGCCAAATTCAGTCCTCAGTCGTGTTTATTTTTGACTCTTATTTTGAAAGAAACATTTGTGTTTAACAATGAGAAGTCAAATAAAATTCTAAATCCTGAATTCTTCTGAAAACTCAGAAGACACTGACACTGGGCTCACATTCCCTGTGGCCACAGGAATTTCAGTTTATTTCTATATTGAGGCCTTATTGTGTTTGCAGTTACTTTCTTCTGGTAGAGCAATCTTTATCTGCAATTATGTCTATCAAAAAAATGTGAAGGGAAAATGGAGCAGGGGTAAAGGGAGTTCTTGTTGTGAGAGAAATGTAAGAAAACATTTCTTAGTGGATGTGAGGAATATTCTAGTATGTTCATATATGAACACCTGGCCGATGTCACTCATTTATGTTAACTGATGGAATCTGTAGACATTTGAGTCTGTGAGCTCTGATCTGTAGTTAAGCAACTCCAAAACTTGGAAAAGGTTTGAAGAATCTGGCAAGAGGACTTTAGTCCCTACAGATGAGTGCTGCTCTCATAATCACTGACCCATGCCTCTTCAGGGCTACAACATTAACTCAGCCACAAAATGATTTCCCGCACGTTTCCAGTGGTAGATGCTAAATTACTAAGGTTCCAGCTAAAAATGGCAAGAAGCAAACTTTCGTTGAATGCTTAATACATGCTGGGCAATGGGCTGCATGTTTTACATACATTATCCAATAACACTTGAAATAGTCCCTATGAGGGAAATACTATCAGAGCTCCATTTTGCAGACAAAGAGACTCAGAGTAACACGTGCCTAGAAGTAAGCTGGCTGCTTCTGAAGGCTCTGGTGAGTCTATTATAACCCCGAGCAGGGCTTGTACCAATGCAGAGAGAATAAGGGAAGCAATATAGGACACATGAAATTGTGGGCACACTGTGGGCATCCACAAGTAGGGGTGCCAGGCAGCCAGAGACCAGAGAAATTAACTGGCATCATATGCTCCTGCCAATTGGTCGTGACAAAGCCTTTCTTATGAAATATTTTGTTTGTTATATGCTGAGAAGCGGAGCCACCTATACAGAATAGGTGGTACAAAGATGAGTTGTTGATAACCTGGCATTCTTGCTCAAGGATGAAATCTTTCCCTATTTACATTTCTTTAGCTAAAATCAGCTATTTGCAAGCTTTTTTTCCTATCTATTTATTATTGCCTTCAAAATAAATCTGATAGGTGTTTAGCAACTTCTAGACACACAGACTGGCAAGAAATATAATGCAGAAACCCAATTTAATTGATCACTTTACGATCTTTCTGGATCCAGCTACATCTGTGCTTGAACTGAGTTGTTCAGACTCTTTCTTTCTTTCTTTCTCTTTCTTTCTTTCTTTCCTTTCTCTTTCTTTCTTTCTTTCTTTCTTTCTTTCTTTCTTTCTTTCTCTCTCTCTCTTTCTTTTTCTTTCTTTCTTTCTTCTTTCTTTCTTTCTCTCTCTCTTTCTTTCTTTCTTTCTCTCTCTCTCTTTCTTTCTCTCTCTCTTTCTTTCTTTCTTTCTTTCTTTCTTTCTTTCTTTCTTT
>NW_007728484.1:275273-276755 GCF_000696425.1 Galeopterus variegatus
TTCCTTCCTTCCTTCCTTCCTTCCTTCCTTCCTTCCTTTCTTTCCTTTCTTTCTTTCTTTCCTTTCTTTCTTTCTTTCATAGAAGTCTTAGTGTCCCTAAGTTATTCAAATTCTGAGGACTATGAGAGATCTTGGTTGACTGTAGGCACCTACTATAATTCCGTAGTTTTGTCTGGAAATCCTAGAGCTGTTATCTAAGCTTACTTACTGCACAGAGACTTGGGCTTCTGGTTAGGTCTCCAGGTATTTCTTCAGCAGCCTAGTAACTACCAATGGCTGAGACAGTGAGAGACTTTTTGATTCTGTCTTGAGTTGGTCTTGCGTGAGCTTAAACCTATAGGTCTTCCTGGATCAGCTGATCTTGGGGGAAAAAATTATATATAATTATATGCAAATAATTTTTTCAAGTTATTTGGCTCAACTTGTGACATTCTTCCTCTGTCACATGTTTTCTCTTAAGTTTTCTTTAATATCCAGCAATTTGGATACATGTACCTAAAAAAGGCAAAGACTTTTGTCTATTCATGTCCATTCTTATGTAATAGAGGTTTACTGACAAAACTCTGGAGAAATAACATTGCCTTGTTTCCAGTCTTCAGAAACTTTTCTAATCTTCTAAAAAGTCTCCTAAAATAACCTTGAATGACACCAAGGTCAAGAGTTTGAAACATACTGGCCAGCCGCCAAAAAAAAAAAAATCCTTGAATGTTTTTGACACATGTAATTCACTGAAATTCAAGTTTCAGAAGGCCCATCCATGGATTTGAATATCACTAGCTTCTTAATATCTTCTTTTCAAATAAACAGTTTACATTTCCCTATCCATTCACATCATTGGATAGTCTCCAAAACCCTGCAAAGTGAAAGGGGAAAGAATCATCACTATGATCATCATTTTAAAGGAAGGAACCTGAGATTTGGAGAGTGATTGCCTCAAGTTCCTGGAGTCAGGAGTGGGACTGGGTCAAGGGCTGGAGCTCTTCTCCTGTTGCAGTGTACTGCATTATGCATTTGTCACCCAGCATTTATTCTTGGAGGTCCTACTATGTGTCAGTGCCACCCACTCACTAAGTCTTAAACACACATACTTATTTATGTGAAGTATTGTGGTTATGTGCCCAGATTTTGGCATCAAAGGTTCTAAATTTGTATTGCGGCCTCACCAACTGAGTCCCAGTGTCCTTGTTGCTAACCTGGGCTTTTACATAGTAGTTGACTCATAGAGTTGTTGGGAGCACAGTGCACACAGCAAGTACACTGTACATGTTAGCTGTGATTTGGGTGCAAAAATATCAGATGTCCTTTCTACTAATTATTACCTAATACCTACCAGTTTTTCCTTCCTCTTTTTATTCCTGCTATCTGAAAAGACTATTGTCAGCCTTAAGCTTCTCTCTACATGTGGTAATAATATTCTACTAAAAAATATCTTGGACTCCAGTTCTGAAATCCTATGATTCTAACTCTGTAATATATTATGAT
>NW_007728484.1:276769-277869 GCF_000696425.1 Galeopterus variegatus
AGAGTTGTTGGGAGCACAGTGCACACAGCAAGTACACTGTACATGTTAGCTGTGATTTGGGGGCAAAAATATCAGATGTCCTTTCTACTAATTATTACCTAATACCTACCAGTTTTTCCTTCCTCTTTTTTTTCCTGCTATCTGAAAAGACTATTGTCAGCCTTAAGCTTCTCTCTACATGTGGTAATAATATTCTACTTAAAAATATCTTGGACTCCAGTTCTGAAATCCTATGATTCTAACTCTGTAATATATTATGATATATTATGTAATAAGGAAATAAGGGGACCATGGTATAAGATATATCAGATTTCAAGGAGAGCAGGAGGAATTGGCAAGGTCATTGGCTCTGGACAGAAACTGACTGGGGTGATTTAAGTAAAAAGAAAAAAAATTATTAAAAGGGCATGGGTGTAGCTCATAGAACAAGGTGAAAAGCAGAGTGAACAGGCCCTGGAAAAGATAGAAGCCAGGACAGCCTCTTCAGGCCTCTCTGTCACGATTAGTCTGCTCCAGTCATTTTCTATCCTTGTATCTTGCCTCTAAGATTCAAATACCCATTGCAAATAGAAGCCGATTGGCTGAGCTGTGGTCATGTGACTTTCTCTTGGTCAGAAACGGCAGGGGGACCAGACTGATATTTCCATCATAATTCTCTGTAATGAGAAAGGGTTGAGTCCCCAAGTGAATCAGAGGAAACGTATCGAGCAGATACCAAAAGAAAGGGGAGAAAAACAGATCGCTCACTCTAAAAATACAGAGTATAATTCCATTTATGTGACATTCTGGAAAAGACCAAACTAGGGGTGGAGAACAGATCAGTGATTGCTAGGGTTTGGGGTTGGGAGGAGGGCTTGACTGCAAAAGGGAAGCGTGAAGGAGTTTTCTGAAGTGATTGAACTGTTTTATATCCTGATTGTGATGGGGGTTGCACAAATCTATGTGTGTTAAAACCCATTGAACCATACCCTAAAATGAAAGAGTCCATTTTGCTGTATGTAAATAAAGATAATAGTAAAACACAAATATGGAATACAAGTCAGTTATGAAGTTCCTCCAAATTTTTAACCCTTTACTCTTAACGCTTCTGATTAAAAAAA
>NW_007728484.1:279006-279989 GCF_000696425.1 Galeopterus variegatus
AATTGAAGCAGTCACAGAGTGTAAAACAACAAAATCATGAGCTCTGCAGGAGGTTTTAAAGCCAAATATACAATCCAGAAATTCAAGAATATGCACATATAGATTTACTGATTGACACAAAAGGAAAGCAAGGATTTGCCAAGTGGCCAGTGACAGAGTGCTTCCCACTCCATCCAGCTGCTGGGGGATTGTCATGATCGGTGTCATGTCATTTATGTCTATCTTCCTCTTGGCAGTTAAGTAAGCACTTTATGTCTGGGTTTGCTAATGGAGGTTAGAAAGGGGTTTTCCTTCTCATCTCTAATTACAATTCCATTTCTCCAATCAAAGGCAACCTAAGCATTTGCTACAGCAAGAAAAAGTGCCTTTGTAAATTATTTAACCTGACTCCATTTATATCTTTATAAATTATGTAACTGAAATTTTATCAGTCTTTAACACTTAAAAACACTTAAAAGGAAGGAGCTCTTTAGGGTGTGGTAGAGATTCTGACATGGAGCGGAGGCTGGTAGCTTGCACTTGCCAACTGTTCAGACCTTTTGGGTCCTTGTTAGAAATGCAAACAGAAATGGGAAGAGGGGGCAACTGTTAGAGAGGTGGCCTGTGGTCATGTTTTCAAATCTTCGACTTGGACAGAATAACAGCTCTGGAAAGCTAGCTCATTTTTACAGAAAGAGGGGAGCATTAGCACCTCCCATTTGAAGGACTTACTTTCATAGATCTACCCACGTAATATAAGCATTCAAATGGCACATAATTTCTTTCATAATATGTTTTTATGGGATAATCATAGAATCAGCTTCTGTGTGATATATTTGAAAGATCAAATGTAATGAAAGTTCTATTTTGAGAGAAAAGACTGTATTGATCTCACTATTGTACCCCAGATCAATAAATTTTGTTGAATGAAAAAAGAATATATTGGGCCGGCCCGGTGGCGCACTGCTACAGTGCGCCGCTTGTGAGTGCGGCGGCGCTCCCGC
>NW_007728484.1:281365-282760 GCF_000696425.1 Galeopterus variegatus
AGAAGGGTAGACCTCACTGGTTAGTGCTTCTCTGGGATATGCCCACTAGCCATTCTCCATTTCTGCAGAATAAATGCCCCCTATCATTTAAATCACTCCTTCCTTTGTGTCTGTAATCTGGAACCCATCTCCAAGAGGCTTCCGTGTCATTCTGCTTCGGTCCATTATAAATCAGGCAGGGAGAGAAGCTTTTCTTCTCCCAACTTCTAATATGGTGCAAAATGGAAGAGAAAGAGAGGTGTGTGATTTGAAATATCAGACTGCTCCTAGTGACAAAAAGGCAGATGGCTGTGGTGTCCTTATCAATAAATTTATGAAGATTGTGCTGATCAACAAATTACTTATACTGTCTAGATTTGGACAGAAAAAAGCAATGATACTGGGGTAGTTTACTGATGTGAAGGGTTGTGCTAGTCATATTTTCAAAAGGCTTCAGGGAGACCCTATGTCCTTTGAATTCTTATCAGTTGGAAGTGAGTTTATGTTTAATACTTTCCTTGTACAAGGGACAAGTGGACTCTGGGATGGAAGAATGTGGTGCAATTCTCGGAGTTAACGTAACATGGAGAAAACCTTCTAACTCAACATTCTAATTTCTTGATTTTAGGAAAGATATGATAGTAGTTATCAACAAAGTTTATGACATTTACACCAGAATTATTACAAAGAGGAGCTCCATTATATCATGTGCTCTTGAACTCTGAATGACAGGCATGTTCCACGTCAATATTACCAACATCATGAATGGATCACTTCCTATGTCAAGAACTGAGCTATATACTTCATAAGTTACCTATTGGCTTTAAGTGCAATTAAAGATGTTAGGGTTTTAAAGTGCAGTTCTGGGAATAACCAGACCACTGACTTCAGTCTGTGAAGAAATCAAGGATTCTGTTATTATCCATCTTGAGCCACTCCTTAGGAGTAAATCAGGGCCAGAGGGACAGCATTTGATTATTAGACTATCAATACTGTATTTTACTGTGACCGAAGCAGTAGGCACAGGCGTATACATAGTACTTAGTATACAACAGATGTTCAATGAAAACTTAACTGAATTGGAACATTCTCTAGGTCCAATCATCTTTTTTTTTTTTTTTAACTTTTTTAAATGGAAAACTTCAAACATATACTAAAATACAGAGAATAGTGAGTTGAACCCTAATGTACTCATCACTGTATATTAATAATTATCAACTCATGGTCAATTTTGCTTATTTTTTTACCACCATCTTTTTCATTATTATTCATATCATCTTTGATCGACAAATCATAATTGTATATATTTATTTGGCACAATGTGATATTTCAATATATATATATATACACACACACACACAATGTGGAATGACTAAATCAAACCAATTAACATAGTCATCACCTCACTTACCTATC